>NW_015378218.1:0-62942 GCF_001204775.2 Aspergillus nomiae NRRL 13137 | reverse complement strand
TTTTTTAAATAACTCTCAACCAGGATGAAGCGGTTGATATCTGCCAGGGAGGATCCTTCGAACAAGCGGTGCCAAACTCAACTAGAGAACAAGCCACGTTCATCGGTCTCTATACCTTGTAGAACTCAGGTCTATCCATACAGGCCCCCTGGTTGTGGTATCCCTGACTAACGATATACATAAAGTCTACTATGCCGCCCGCTGTTTCTCGATTGAACGCCATACGAGAGACGGGCCAAGAAGACATCGTCCATAATAGGATATTCAATTGGATCCCACCGGCAGCGACCGATTTTGACTCCATGGAACGACCTCTAGCAAAGCGTTTACGCTCTGTTTCATCTGATTGGGACCGTCTACCTTCGGGCCCATCAGAGGGAACCCGAAGTAGGTCTTGAGAGACACCACATATTCAGTGTATGGAGACACCAGTTATGTGACAATCTTAGAAACAAAGAATTGTTACATGCGGGAATCCGATACTGGGCCGGCTGAAGAAGATATTGAGCTGTGCAAGCAGCTACTCTCACGGGAAATCGAACTTCCACAGGGCACAATATTTTAAAGTGAATATTTGCATCGCTTTCATGATGCCCTGCAGAATCGATCACAGATGCGTCTTCTTATTGATTTGCACCCGCTGCTTATGCCATCCGCGGAAAATCAATTTATCAGAGGCAGGCAATGTTTAAAGAATGTGATTGATGGATATTCTGACCCTTGGATAAAGACAGAGCCCATCTATGGACCGAACCCGCAACCAGATCACACCCGTGGCCTCAGATGGTCAACGTTCAATGAAGGTCAACGGCAGAAGCTTGGGATAGAGCCAAATGAGAAATCCCTATACACCGCTCGGGAGGAAATTTATTTCCCTTACCTCACAGGAGAGGCTAGGCTGGATCTGGACGCTTCTGATCGACGGAATATGCATAGTGCCTGCATTGACATTCGCGGTCTCGTCCATTTGTCTCGAAGGGCTGGCTGCGTCGAGACATTGCACCGGCGAATTTTGGCGTTTTCCATTTCACATGACCTAGGGACAGTTCGCATTCATGGCTATTACCCTGAAATAGAAGACGACAAAGTAACATACTATTGCTGGACGATTGGGGAATTTCATATCTGGACGGATGCCAATAAATGGGCTTGTTATCGCTTTGTTTATAATTTGGATGACATGTTTCTCCCAAGCCATATCGCTCGTGTGATGGATATGTTGGAAAGGATCCCTGAACCACAAGATATCCCACTGCATGTCGATCTTGACGATATCAATGAGTCGCAATCTATTATTGGCTCAGAAGGAGCGTCAGAGATACGGGCGATGATACAGAGTTTACAGCAGCAAATGGAGCAACAAAAGCAGGAGCACAAGGAAGTACACGCGCAGTTACAGCAAGAACGGCGGGAGTGGAGCGAACGAGAAGAGCGACTACGAGCGCAGTTTGAGCAGGAGAAAAAAGAGGCACAAGAAAGACTAACCGCGCAGCTTGAGGGCTTAGCTCAAACGCTGAACCCAAAGTAATTATCTATTATCTTTCACACATTCCATAGAGCATCAAGAGCAGCCTTTTGGATTCCTCATATGTTTCTAATCTCGTTCGGGGTCAGGTATCATATCTTATAGAATTTGAGGACCCTTGTCCTGCTGTATCTAGTGCGATTTGTCGCGTACCAGGTAAGTATATCCTATTATTCTTAGCCAACTCTAGACAGGGCATTGCTTGTTTCTGCTGTGATTTCGATACATGTTCCTTCTTTCTGCCAATATTTCCTAGTCCGTCTGGGACTGCAAACGAATTCCACATGTCATCGAAGCTCACAACTGCTTTCCGAATTTCAGACTCGGTGTTGAGTCCTGTACGCTACTGCGCTTGTTGAATCCTGTGGAATACATTAATTGGGCCCTTGGTCACTGTGGAAAGGAGTAGATAAGGCAGTTAATTACGACGACCAACCTTCAGCTTATATCCTGCAAAAGAGCGGCATCACCTAACCGCAAGAAGAACGATTTCCTGGGTGGGTTGTCCAAATGTGGCCGGGGTTGGGACATGGCTCGTGTATCTATTTCATAACTGGGTAAACCAGACTCCCAAAAGCTTAATGAGTGGAGTTAGCGTAGAGTCCATATATGAACGGAGAAATATTTGCCTCGAACCAGGCAATCTGATATCACTAGTAAGGTTGAAAAGTCCGCACCGCAAACCTACTGTTACTCTGCACGGAACCTATAGGCGATCACAATAACGACTACACTCAGACAGGACAGCAAACAAACCATCAAACAGGCTTAATCATTTTCTTCAGCCTAAATCGCCGGTTATACAACAAAAAACGCAATCGGGGATCCCCCGCTCTGGGGAAGATGTACCTGAAACGCGATCGACCAATGAGCCGAGCGCAAGTATATCTGGCACAATTCGTCACGGAGAATTAGCGAACGGCATTTTCCTCCGCAATGCCGTCTGCTGAATTAGCAGTGCGACAGGGGATTCTGCGACAGTGGTGATCTACACCCCTGTAAATGCGGGATGGACTTGGGCGTCAAGATTGGAGGGGAGAATTCCGTTCGTCCGGGGGCAAATGACCTGCCAGTGAATGATGGTGGCTTTACAATGCAAATGGCCGTGTGATGCTTTGCCGCGATATTGAGGGTGTCAGGAGGGCTATCCTAGAGGTATTTAAGGGCTACGTCTCGCTCTTATGACTTGATGGAGGAATATACCAGCAAGAGCTGCAATAGCATTCTCTGATCACAAAGCTCGGCCTTCGCTCATTGGTCCAACGAACATGATCGTGCCATATCTCCTCACGTGTCTCCTTTATGCCCTGACCTGCAGTGCCAGGGCTATACACAATGGCAGATCCCTAGTTCCCAGAGCAGGGTCTCTGGAGAAAGTCACCGACTTCGGTGACAACCCGTCCAATGTTGGCATGTACATCTACGTACCTAACAACCTCGCCTCCAATCCCGGAATAATAGTGGCCATCCACTACTGTGCGTACCCTTCCCCCTATATCTCACACATCATACTAACAGCAGCCAAGGCACTGGAACCGCACAAGCATACTACCAAGGCTCCCCGTACGCCCAATTGGCGGAAACACACGGCTTCATCGTCATCTACCCGGAAAGCCCCTACGAAGGAACTTGCTGGGATGTCAGCTCGCAAGCAACGCTCACCCACAACGGGGGCGGAAACAGCAACTCCATCGCCAACATGGTCACCTGGACGACCAAGCAGTATAACGCAGATGCCAGTAAGGTGTTCGTAACGGGTACCAGCTCAGGTGCCATGATGACCGTACGTCTCCCTCCCCCAACTTCCTAAAACCACTCCTTGGCAAAAGGAACTGTAGACTAACGGACTACAGAATGTCATGGCTGCAACATACCCCGAGCTCTTCGCCGCAGGAATCGCCTACGCAGGCGTCCCAGCCGGCTGCTTCCTCTCCACAGCCGACCAGCCCGACGCCTGGAACTCCACCTGCGCTCAGGGCCAGTCTATCACCACTCCGGAGCACTGGGCTAGTATTGCCGAAGCAATGTACCCCGGATACAGTGGCTCGCGGCCCAAGATGCAGATCTACCACGGTGATGCCGATGCCACGCTGTACCCCCAGAACTACCAGGAGACGTGCAAGCAGTGGGCGGGCGTCTTCGGGTATAACTATGATGCTCCCGAATCAAAGGCCTCGAATACGCCGGAGGCGAACTGGGTGACGACTACTTGGGGACCGAATCTTCAGGGCATTTTGGCGGGGGGTGTTGGACATAATATTCAGATTCATGGGGATGAGGATATGAAGTGGTTCGGGTTTACATGAGGGTTTTTTCTTTTCTAGGCATGGGTTTTATGTTGGGTTGATTTTGCGTGGGACGTGATTTGTGAGTTGGGTTGGTGTTTTTCATTGTTTGATATTTATTTACAAAGAAACTATTCTGTTCTGACTAGGAGAGAGTAGTCTGTAGGGCAGCATTGATTGCACATATACGAAGAACGGAGTAGGTTCAATTGATTAGCTTATATCAGAGACGGACTCCACTGCTTCATTGATTATCAACACCAAGGGACGGACAACATATCCACAATCAACAGTTTCACACCCTAATGCAACGTGTCCAATGTTAGGAAATACATCCCACGCCCATATACTTGGCATGAAATGTACTCCGGACTTCCCCGCAGCATTCTTGTCGATCAAAAATGGAGCTCGGAGGACTTCCCAGTGCGGTAATCCGCTATCTCAGCAATAGTCTCGTGCCCCGATACATACCGGCTAATTGAATATTTTTTCTTCTAGGCGCTTATCGGTCCGAGGCTGACCTTCTCAATCGGTAGTTAATCTTTATTTCGTAGCCGTGAGTGCGGTGTTCAACCTATACTTTGCCATGCGATACCCTCTACTAACTCCATTGAGCAATATTTCTAGTAGAACAGTAAATGGAATTGTAGACTATGCATCTAAGCAATAGCATCGTATTCATCTTCTACTCATAGGTGGGGTATCGCTCATCATAGTGTAAAACATCAAGTTCAAATCTTCTCAACCTTCTCTACGCGCTCGACCTTCTCCTCCGTAGGCTTCTGTTCCGACACATCAGCCTTCTCCACATCGAGGACCTTCTGCGATGCAGACTCCTCCACGCCCGCAACAGCAGTCTCGAATCTGCGTCCACGCTTCTCGGGTCCGAACGCAGTGGTGACCACGATTCCAGTCGCGATAATGGCCGTAGCGACGCCCATGGTTGGGCCGTAGGCGGGCGCGGGTGTACCCTTCGAACCAATGATGAAGGTCTTTTCGGCGATGGCGTTGACGATCTGGGCGGAGGGGGACGAGATCATGTTGCCGACTTGGTAGGTGATTCCTGTGTCCTGTTAGAGAATGCATGCAACGGATTGGAGGCGGCGGAGTATGTACATACCAGGGAAAGAGGACCGGAAGGCCGGTGGGGAGAGCTCGTTCAGGTGGATTGGGATGACGCCCCAGGCGCCCTGGACGAAGAATTGCATGAAGAATCCAGTTGCGCTCAACGCGCGTTCACCCTCTGGGAGAATCCAGGCCGGGATGAGAACGCCCGATATCAAGGCTGAGACGATGATGGCGCGTCGGCGGCCGAAGAACTGGGACAGGTATCCGATGATGGTGCCACCGACGCAGGCGCCGGTCTTCATGAGAATGGATGCGCGGGAGGCACCGGTATTTTCCATTCCCTTTTGTGTCAACATGAACGTGGTGTAGGAGTCTTGCGAGGTGTGAGAGTAGTAGTTGAACTAGGGAGGTTAGTTGGGTTTGACTCTGTTGTTGGTTGGGGGAGTACTTACCCAGGTCATGAGAATGATGGCGTACACGCACATCTTCCACTCTTGTGCCAGCATGTGTCGGGTTTCTTGCCAGAATGCCCCTGCGCTCATGGACTTCTTGCCGGCCTTCTTGGCTTCGAGGAACTGTTTCGATTCCGGGAAGAAGATACGGATGATTCCCACCCCGATCGAGATGCCAGCTGTAGTTGTAAGCATGGGTAAGCATTCGTTGAATGGATAGGTACTGACCAGCAGCCCAGAATACTGTCTTCCAACTTTCGGTGGCTCCACCAACGCCGAGGTTAGCACAGGCGGCGAGGACATATCCTAGGGAATACCCCTGTTGCAGAATGCCTGACATAAGCCCACGAGCATTGACACTGGGGGATGTTAGTCAAGTGAGACCGATTGCGATTTGGTCGCGAGGCTTACGGGCAATGCTCCAGCGCCATGGCGATGGCGTTACCATAGACACCGCCCATGAAGAGACCAAATAGACTCCGTACGGCCAGGAATTGCTGGAACGTGCTACTGTAAATGGTCGCAATCTGCAGCACTCCCAGTACAATCATGTTCAACACCATGGGCCATTTCCGACCGAACTTGTCACCAGCTAGACCAAAGAAGGCAGCACCAACGCTTCGCAGAAGAAGCGTCAGGGTAATTGCCGTGGAAATCTCGGTTTTCGTGCGGTGGTAATACTTGGCCAGTTTGACTTGTTGGATGGACAGTGCATGGAAGTCGAACGCATCTGCCGTCCAGGCTGTCAGGCCAACCAGGAAGAACACCCAGTCCCGGGCGCTGAGCTGAGCAAACAGGCTGATCGGGTTCTTGATGGGATCGGGCTCTTGCCATTCAGTGCGAGTCTCCCCGTACTCGTTGGTCACCACGACTCGTTGTTTCCACTTGAACAGATCGCCCCATGCTTGCTTTGCTGTAGCTAGAATGCCATTGGGGATGGGTTCCGCTGGCTCGTTCGTGGTGCTCATGTTGCCAGGTACTCCTCAATGAAAGAGAACTAAAAAGAAAAAGAAAAAAAGGGAAAAGTCAGATGGGCTGTTTTGAAAGCGGACGAAAATAATGCTCTATTTAAGTCGCGCAACGACATCACGATTACACTCCCAGGGACACCTCTTTATACATGATGGCAACGATTCCAGTCCCGTCCATGGCACCGTCGCGATTGGGAAGTAATGTGCCCAGCCCACCTGATGCATTGAGAACAATCCCCACGAATCCCCAGGTTGCCGGCCAACATTCCCCGCGAAAAGCTTCCAATCTCATTGAGCCAAGATGGCGCCAAGCAGCTAAGGCTGAAGGAGTTATCCAAGCGTGCCCAGCTGTGGCAGCCACAGTAGCCAAAGTTGCCGTTCAGGGTGGTATCTCCTGTGCAATCGGCCCGCCCTTGATGCCTAGAGGCGCTAGCTGTCCCAATCCCATCCTGGACGCGGGGGGTCGGAGTGAATTGGTGTGACGACAATCGGAACCAATAGACCCATCGGAGGCACACAAAGGAGGCCAGCGAATTACTCGCGCGCGAGGGTCAGAAGGTCAGAGAGAGGATCCGTGGGCCTCCCGTCCAGGAAAGAATGGCACCTCGTGCGCGATAAATTGTATCAGCCAAGAGGCTTAGTTTCGAGTCAATTTTAAACTTATTTCCCCATGCACTTGTGGGGGTTTTGTGTCCTTTCTCCGGGGAGATATCCTACATGACCTCATTTGGGATGTTTGCAAATGGGCAGTTGTCAGCCACGTTCGTGACTCTGGCCGCTGAATCGGTTGAGTAATTGTTTGGGTGGACTGATCAGCGTGTGTCCACCTCCTTACATCGCAACCGAGCATTCCTCGAGACACATCGTGTCGAAGTGCAGGCATTCGCATCCTGTGTCAAACTTCTACCTCGTCGTCCCCATCGCGGAATCCTTCCGACCACGGCATCTCAGAATCCAACTAGTAAATGGCTCTCAACCCCCCGAAAACAACTTCGGGGGAATGGGTCGGCTTCATCTGGCGTGTCTGGGCGAGCCTCAAGACTGTTTCCCCCGCCGAAGATCCGGAAAGAAGCCCCTCGTGGCGCCGCTTGGCACACAGGCTTCGGAACCGAAGCAAGTCTTGGAAAACGTTGTTCAAGAACCAGCGGAAGGCTTGACCGTGCGAGCCAACCTTAACTCCTCGGGTGGATTCGGGAGCCTGGGACAAAGAAACTATCGTCAGATACCACGATGGAATCACTCGTTTGGGCAGGAGTGGTGGTGGAGGTGAATCTTGGTTCTGACGGAGAGATGGTCCATCCAGTATCTTCTAGTGGTAAATCAGGCGGTTTGACGCCTTCGTATATTCCCTGTCAGACTAGCCAGACTCTGATAAAGCGACTGCGACTCTTTCTCTGGTCCTTATTGGTGCTGCTTATCTTTCCCTGTGGGCCAACAGCGGCCATCCCGTTCGAGATGCTGCTTCATGCTCATCATTTCTATTTTGGGCTACTCCTTGGACTTAGTATGAGATTGAAGTCTTCCACGGGCAGTGCTAAAGACTGGTTTTAGAATTAGGAAATTGCCTCCATACCAAGAACGCTGGTCTAGTAAGATTAAGGTAGGTTTAAGCAAGTGCGTGTCGTTGGTGAAGTTAGGGTTTCTTGTTGGGGCTGACCATGTATATATTCCGCAGAAATCGCTTATATCGCCCGATTCCACTTATCCCCACGCCCAAGTCTCGCTCATCAAATCGCTTAAATCGTCTGATCCTCTGCCTTATCGAGTCGCTTAAATCACGCTATTCTCCTTATCGCCACGCCTCATCCTCTACTCGAAGAAACAAGATAAAATTGTCTATATAGTTATATTTTTATTATTCTAGATAAATATATTAATGCACTAATACATCTACTATATAATCTAATCGTAAGAGATAGGGCCAGGGCACCCTATTCCACAAGGCCAAAATGTCAGAATAATCCTGGTCAACGATCCCGAAGCCCAGGACCTGACTTATATACAGCCCGCGTTACACCCTGTCTCTCTCTCTCTATATATATTCCGCACGACTTGGAGGCATACATTTCGCACCACATCAGTATGACATTTGTGCTACTATCCGATTACAATTCACAACAATCGTAAGACACACCAACCTCTGACCGAATAATAAATATTCATTTTAGGCCGTCCGTGATCCAGGCCGCCTTCGCACATACACATCAGTAGAGGTGTTCGGCACGATTTTATCCCCCAGTAACATATTCTTCGGCCTCCCAACCTGATCAGAGCCAAATCCAAACTCATAATCCACGAGAAACCGACTGAGGATGGCCTTCAAAACAAACGTGGCGAAGAAGCGACCGGGACATGCATACCGACCTAGTCCGAAGTGCATGCTGGTGGCACCCGTGTGGACAAACTGGGACTGAGCCTTGTCTCCGTCGACGTAGCGGAAGGCGTCGAACGTGTCGGGGTTGGAGACATATGTAGTATCCATGCCGATGGGTCCAGATGCCATGCAGATATGGGTGCCCTTTGGAAGTCGGAGGCCATCGGAGAGGACCAGGTCTTTCTTGACTACCCGATGGAAGGATACTAAGCAATGCAAAGTTAGTGTGTGAATACGGGATGTGGTGGGAATGGTGATAATATACGCTCGCCTGGAGGATTGAAGCGCTGTGACTCCTTGAGAAAGCTATCTAGGTGCCTGAGCGCAACCAGATTAGCGTAGGTGGTAGACTTCCAGTCGGGCAGGACCTCTTGAATCTCCTGCCGGAGGGGCTCCAGCCACTGAGGCATCGTAATGAGATCATACAAGCCATGGGTGATCGACATGGCACTTGTATGGACGACTGCCATACTGGTAAGACCCAGCAGACGGTGCGCAATATTCCTTGGATCGCCCTCGTGATCATTCTGGGCCAGGTCCATCATCCATTGGAGGAAGTCGTCCGGTTTCTGGTAGTCAGGGTCGCCTGACGCTTCCTTCTGCCGGCGTCTCGCTATCTCTGGACCGAGAAGCTCATCTTGCACGTATCGTAGCTGTGTATCTAGGCTGCGACTGCTAGGTAATATGGACCCGACGATCGGATGGAGGAAGCTTGGTATTGGGCGCAGCAGTGCGATTGTCATGAAGATATTCTTGGTAAAGTCGATCGAAGCAGCCAGCCATTTCTCACTACGACAGATTTCTGGTCCTACAAACACACGGGCACCAGATCGAGCGACTAGGCGGAGGAAAAGCTCATACGGCTTGATTGGGACCCATTCATCTATAACTTCTTAGCATTTGAGCAGGCGGTATAATTGAAATTGAACCCACGTTCGCAATCTGGCATCTCAACTTGAAAGCCATGATCTAATTCGTCTATAATCCGGGGCACCAATCGACCTGATCGAAAGTTGCATTAGCTATGCCGTATATGAATGCCTGGTGTGGTAGGATTAACACACTGATCGCAGGAGTTAGGCGCTTCTGTATAACCTCAGTATGCAGGTGACTGTCGTTCAATATTGTCGTGTATTTGCCCACATGATCCTAGAGCAGCTTGATCGTAAGTTACAGTCATTCCAACGTGGCGAAGTATTCTATCCCTCACCTCGAACACCGCTTCCAGAGCGTTAAGCGTTGTGAGAGGGAGCTGGCGCAGCTCCTCCACGTACTTATTCGATAGCACGATAATATCCCCATCGGGCTTGAGAAGGCGGAATGCTCGATCCTTATACTGTGGTCCACTTTGAGTAAGAAGCGAAAATCCTTCCAGAAATAGTCTACTCACCTGTCGATATCCCTTGTAGATCACTGTAGGGGCTGTTGAGTTGAACCACACTCGACTCAGGAATTCAGGTAGATAAGGATTGAAGAGCGTAACAGTGGGGACAGACACATTGCTGCGTTTCACGGGGTTGGGGATTATGAACCACGTAAACAGGATGACCAGCGAGATAGCAAACAAAATAGAACCGTTCTCTGCTGCAAACGAATGGCTATACTTGGCCACCGTGGCAGTGAGAATGTCTATATCCATGTGTATCTTCGAGGAATTCAAAGCACGCACTTTTGTCAAGATGAAGTGGACGTCCCTGGTCTCACTCTGGATTGTGAAACATATCCTACTTATTGCTGAGTTGGTCTCCATGAATACCCCTCGTCCGTGCTGGGCCATGGTAACACAGTTCCAAGACCACAAGGTCCTGCAGCTTACGTGCACTGATGTGTCTGTAGCAAGGGTAGCGTCGTCGGATATGTCGACGCTGACTTCCGAGTGTAGGCATATTTTCCATAGTTGTAATAGTATTAACGAGTGAAGATAGACAATGCCTACTGAAAGCAAGGTTTACTAGAGTTAGATTTCTAAACGTTGTGCGTCCATGCTCCAAACAGGTTTGCAATATCTCAATCACCTGCACATTTCATAATATGATCCTGTTAGTTCATCGGAATATTTCGAAACGTATCGCACCGGGATGCGACGTCAGATTAGCCGACTCCCAACACCTCGGTCCTGCAGATATGAGATATCTTCCGATTCCCACGCAAGTCTAACAGCCGTAGCCGAGGGCCCATCAATCAGCATCCATCCAAGCAACCGTCGGATCAGTTGGGATTTGCTGATCTCCAATCCAGCTCGGTGGCAGTCTTGGATGTAACGATCGGTGCTCCACACCATCGTGGCCACTGCAGCAATACCGTAGTCCCATTGGAGGAACGTAAACAATCCAGCTTCAAGAGCTCCGAGTCCCTCTGCAGGCTGATTGAAGAGCGGAAACGTGACACCGTATGGACGCAGGTAGTAGAGATCATGTGATTGGGCAAAAGATTGGATTTTGGACGCCACGAATGCCGAGAGCCACGCCATATGACAGATATAGGAGCAGAGGAAACCGAAGCGATACACGGAACGTAGCTGACGACGTGCTGATGCTCCCCGCGGGTGTGTAGAACCCATGGTATAATGGTGGACGATCAATAGGACGACAAAATATACTGGCCACCCTTGCCATGCCGCGATGAGTTGTTGTTTGACATCAGGGGCAATCATTGAAGGCGCTGTGAGGGACAT
The DNA here is from genome assembly GCF_001204775.2 of Aspergillus nomiae NRRL 13137. Taxonomy (NCBI): domain Eukaryota; kingdom Fungi; phylum Ascomycota; class Eurotiomycetes; order Eurotiales; family Aspergillaceae; genus Aspergillus; species Aspergillus nomiae. Next base: position 51,593 of record NW_015378218.1, on the reverse strand, counting down.
TGTCGCCAAGGGCAGGATATAGCTCATGATCATCGAAGCAACTAGACCGTCGGTGGGTGTGGGACCTGCTCCTGTAGGATGTGGGCTCTCACAGACCGGTCTAGCCTTAGAAGCCACAGCAAAGAAGCATGGTATCACGACTCCAGGACCAACTGCCTGTTGTGCAATCCCAACGATGAGAGTTCTTCCAATAGTTAGGTTCTCAGCCTCATGGTCCATTGGCCAGAGCGTTGGTGTGAGACTTACATTGCCATGCCACGTATGAATGAGAATGTCCGGCAGATATGGACCACAACGATCATCCAGATGCCAACCATACCCCCCGCAAAGCCCAGTCCCAGTAAGGACAAACCAGCATGGTGGCCCTGGGAAATCGGCCAAAAGAAGATGATTGTATTTTCCAATATACTGTCGAGGGCTTTTAGCCCAGTATACTCCGATAGAAGAGCAACAGGCGGTTCCCCAGGAGCCATTCTAGTCGCCAGCTGTTGCGAGAGAAGATCGAAGAATCCATTGTTGAATAATGAAATGTACATCATATAGAACGAGGTCACCGCCATTAGCCAGAACAAGTAACGTAATGCCGAGATCATGATATAAAATGGCTTCGGTAGAGTGTAGACGTAGTTCGACCGTGTAGCAATGGTGACTTGATGATTGTTCAGAGCTTCCGAAAGACCATCAGCAGTACGCTGTCCATGAGCTTCAGGGTTGGGTTCCCTTCTGGGCTTCCTAGCCGCGCGTTGCAGCGAGGAATATATATTTCTGGAGCACAAAGGATGACTGGGTATTCATGAGCGTGTCAGCGAATTTTCACCGGCTTACAAGTATTAAACCGGTTCATGTGCTCTTGAATCCGACAATCGCAGTGTCTCCCATTCTCTATTGCAGCTCTACACGGCGACGAGTCCGAAGTAAACACCAGCCACCATACCTTGTACCGGATCTACACGATGGAAGGATTTGGCTCGCCACAAGCCCCAGATGCGTATCGTGAAGTTGCATGGATTGCGGATATTTTCGTCGTCGGAATGGGGATTGGTTGGGTTATTAACTATATCGGTATGGTCTACGGATCGCTCAAAGATCGTACATATGGAATGGCTATCATGCCCCTCTGTTGCAATATCGCGTGGGAAATAGTATATGGCGTTGTCTACCCATCTACGACTGTGGCTGAGCAAGGCGTCTTTGTATGTGGTCTTGCCATCAACCTGGGCGTCATATATACAGCAATCAAATTTGGACCTAAGGAATGGACCCATGCGCCTTTGGTGATGCACAACCTGCCACTTATTTTTATGCTGGGTATAATCGGCTTTCTCACTGGCCACCTTGCCCTAGCAGCGGAGATAGGCCCTGCACTGGCCTATAACTGGGGAGCTGCATTCTGTCAGCTGCTTCTCAGTATCGGAGGACTCTGCCAGTTGATCACTCGCGGAAGCACCCGAGGGGCCTCGTACACGCTCTGGTGAGTATTACCCTGGTTGCTTCGGTCGCAATCCACTCTGTCGCCTGCTGATCGTTGCTACCAGGCTGTCCCGGTTCTTGGGCTCTTTCTCCGTGGTGATCTCTGCCTGGATGCGTTATAAATACTGGCCACAGGCATTTTCATGGCTGGGAAGACCTTTGTTAATGTGGTGCTTTTTCGTCTGGCTTGTTGTTGATAGTTCCTATGGGGTTTGTTTGTATTATGTCCAACGGTATGAGCGAAGGGTTGGCTTAGGTGCCGATCGGAAGACAGTCTAGACCGTAGCGGATGGACGACTCCCTCTGGGCTGCCACTTGTTCAGCTGTTGTGTAACTTGCTTGCTGTCTGGTTCGTATTGAGTATCACTATTTTCCTAATGTGAGACCTTCTTCTTGGCTGTTTAAAAACCAATTCGTATTCTCACCCGGTAGCATAGGGTCGGTCATAACGGAAATATAGCCCTAGACAGCATTGGATTACGGCATGGACGTTTCCACACAGAGAGGCTTGGAATGACTGGACGATAAGTCGCAGCAAAGCCATGGAAGGAGTTCATGGACAAAGAAACAAAGAGAAGAGATGAAAGAAAGGTTATGGCCTCTCGCTACTGACTCGCATAACCCCCGCAATGACAGGGATAGACCCTGCTTCGTTACGATATTAAACCCTTTCTCACTGGACGTAGAGAAGCCACCTTACCACGCTGCTGGAGGTCAATCCATCTTAGCCCCGCGTTGATATTTTGCACAGGTGAATATGACCCAGCGCTATCAGCTGCCATACCTGTCGCTGGATAATCCTCGTTACTGAGACTGGTTTCCAATCCGGCGCTGATACAGCTGTCAGAATTGATTCCTGCGCAATTTCAAAGGTTGACGCCTCCATCCACCTACATGTCTTGAGCCCGTGGCTCCTTCAAGCAACCACAGTGACCACATGGTGGTCGGGCTTATTGAGTCGCATTTGAGGAGATCTACTTGAAATCATCGGATTGCTGAAGAAGCCGACCATGCTATCGTCAATGTCTCAACTTCTTCAGAGAACGTTGGCCTATTCTACGGACCTAGTAGAGCGTCAGGTAACCTATCCGTTCGCCGCTCCTGTTTGGGCGTATTTGTTGGGCGGTCTCCTTATCCAGCAAATCGTGACCAGATGGTACAGATATTATAAATCATGGGTACGTGGCCTAGCCTGATACTCGACAATGACAGCCCAGCTGAGGTAGAAAGGTCGACGTCCCGGTAGTTGGAGGGTATGGAGTTGTTGGGTCTTGGATTGCGGCATTCCGGTGGACAGCGCGAGCGCGATCCTTAGTGGATGAGGGCTATCGGAAGGTGTGTATTTATCGACTCTGACCTGGAATGTAATTTGTGACGCATCCCATACAGCATGGCGACTTTGCCTTCCAGGTATCAACGCCAAATCGATGGGAAGTCTTTATCTGCAATGACGAAATGGTGCGCGAGTATCGTAACTTTACCGACGAACGCTTCTCGGCGAATGCAGTTACAGCTGAGGCAAGCCCTTGATTGACAGAACCAAGTCCAGGAAAGCTCGATACTGACGTTATCATACGCAGTTATTCGAAGCGAAGTATACCGTTCCAGGCGCGGCAGAGGGTGTGCATAAAGTACCTGTTCCTACCGTGGCAAAGGCCCTGACCTGGCAGCGCACTCGCGCCGCAACCAAGAGCGACCCATACTTTGAGGAGTTTGTGAAAGAACTGGAACACGCCTTTGATTCCGAGACCATGTTTGGTGACGATGATTGGAACGATCTTTGCTGTTTTGCTACTGGAACCAGGATCGTAGCCCATCTAACCGCCAAATCCCTGATAGGGTACCCTTTGTCTCGAGATAAGGAGCTCATTGATCTATTCGCTGAGTATGGCAATGCGGTGCCAACAAGTGGGTTCTTTATTGCGATGTTTCCAGAGATTTTGAAACCGTAAGAAAAGTGCACCTGTCGGCTTCTCCGTTATAAGCTAACGCGTTCATAGCTTCGCTGCGAAAATTTGTAACGCCCCGAAAATATCAGCACGCCTTGATAGCATTGTGATGGACGAATTGAAAAAGAGGAAAGATAATCCCCGGAGCGAGCCACAGGTACTGGCTGTCTACTGCGTCGAGATGCAGACGCTGACACTGCCCCTTAGGATATCACGGATTGGCTTTCGTTGTGGAGTCGTACCTACCCCGGGACGTACACCGACCGAGACATTGCTCGGTCCGTAACATCAGCCGTGTTTGGGGCTATCCATACTACTACACAGGTGAGATCCATGGAGGTAACCAACCTGTTCGAGGCCGACCGGCTTACCTTAGTGATTAGGTGTTGGTCCATTGCCTGTTGGACCTGGCCATACGGCCGGAATACGTGCAGCCACTCAGGGACGAAGTGGAGACCGTCTGGAATAGGGACAACTATCAGTGGACTAAAGAAGGACTTGAATCGATGGAGAAGCTGGATAGCTTTGTGAAGGAATGTCAGCGTTTTAATCCGCTTGATGCTGGTTAGTGATTCATCGCAGGGCGTACATAGCTACTAGAGTCTGAAGTTTCCTCTAGGTTCTCTTGCACGACGCGCCACGAAGGACTTCACTTTCAGCAATGGTCTTCACATTCCTGAAGGAACGTACGTGTTCACACCAAATGCGCCGGTTCTCTTCGACGAGAAGCATTACCCGGATGCTCAGCAGTTTGACGGCTATCGATTCTATCGGTTGGGTAGGGTTACAGGACGACCACTCGACTACAAATTCATTGCTGCCAATACCAAGTATCTCCAATTCGGAGACGGCAGACATATATGGTTAGTCAAAAGTGTGCATCTCAGTTCACAGGAACGGTGCTGATTTAAATGTTGTTCTTCAGCCCCGGTCGATTCATGGCAGCAGACGAGATCCGTCTCTTGTTGGCGCATATTCTTATGAACTACGACATCAGACCGAAAGATCAGGGCCAACGACCACCTAATTGGACCTTCAAGAAGATTTTGTTCCCGGACATGAAAGGAATGGTGCAGTTGAGGCGGCGATCAGTTACGGCATACAACCCTAACTAGTTACTCTTGGGTGTTTAGAGCCCGAGTAGAATATTATATAGTGCATTGCCGTACCTGAAAGAGCTTACTGAATTCACCAATAATGATGTTATACCCATCATCCGCCTCCTTCCTCGAGTATTACGTTTTCGCTACATCGACCTCAAATACAACACACACTAAGGAAGTCGTATAGCGCTCTCAACTCAGAGAGAAGCAATATGTGCTGATACAGCATAGCCGTCAATAATTAACTACTATATAATCCCCGTTGTGCCTCTTCGATATACATCATGTTTCTATAAATACACCCGATTCGTATAATTTGTTGCATAAAGCAAACACATATGCTACACGGAGACCCTTTGCATCCAAAGCTTTACTCTGGAAATAACGCAACTGCTCTTAGAATAGTTGGCTGGCATCATTGACCGAAGATTGGTATGTCTGGCGTCATTAGTGAAACCGTGGCGGCTGAGTGCAAGGGCAGAATCTCGTATGTATGCATTCTCATGACATGTAGGAGATGCTGGATTATCGTGGAAGGCATCACACGACTTGTGGTCCCCGTGGACCGGCTTACTGACAACTTTCTTTTTTTAACCTGAACTTCGTATTGCGTTGTTGACTGCATAACCAGGGTGCTATCCACTGACCTCTTGGACATTTCCGGAGGATTCCGAAAACTGCTCATGGCCTTGGGCTATATAGAACTTTCCTTTGAAGCTGTCGAGATCCTCATCAGCATTATCTCCATTCAATCTCACAAACCCGCACTTCAATACTACCTAGTGCAGCTTCAGCACACAAGATCAGCCAGCAATATGTCCAATCCGAAGCCAGAAGCGTACCCAGCCCACCAAGCCCTTGCTCGAGGAATGGGATTCAAGAACAAACATGAGAAGCTTTGGTGGGCTATCTTCGGACCTCTCCTCGAGAAGCTCCTGACGCTCTGCGATTACCCAGTGTCTCTGCAATACCAGCACCTATCATTCATCTACCGCCATATCATTCCTTATCTCGGCCCATATCCGACCGTCGAAAACGGCTGGGTATGGAAGACCTGCTACTCACCGGACGGAACCCCAGTCGAAGTCAGCCTCAATTTTGACGGCTCGAGGAAAACTGCACGTATGGACCACGTCGTGATTAGCCAGTGGAGCGGCACACCGAAGGACCCCTTTGGTCAAAACGTGGCCCTCGAATTGATTAAATCCCTGGCCGCCATACTCCCCGACTTTAATTGGCACTGGTTCGACTATTTTGTCCAAGAAATGTTCATCCCCGAATCGTCAACTGAGACGGTGCTTGCACGACAGCCCCCGGAATTCGTCCATATGGTCATGCAGGGCATCAATGGGTACGATCTGCTGGACAGTGGCGTTCGGGTGAAGCCCATCTTTAGCGGGCTTTCCAAAAGTGTTGAAACGGGCATATCCCTAGACAAGCTACTCTTCGACGCATTTCACAATAGTGCTGAACCTTTCGGTGCATACCAGCCGGCCCTGAAAGTCATAGAGGACTACTGCCAGTCGGATCAAACCAAGCAGTTTGGAACCAAGGCTTGTTTCCTTAGCTTCGATGCTACTAAGACCAAAGACGCGCGACTCAAGGTCTATCTGCATGGACCGCAGACAGCATACATGAAGGTCCAGGACGCGTTTACCTTGGGTGGCCGCCTCGATAGCCCCAACATTCAGACTGGTGTGAAGGAGCTACGCAAGCTTTGGTATGGAGTGCTTAATCTGCCTCCAGACTTTCCCGAATCGCAAGATTTACCTGCGACCGATGACCTTTACCAGGGCTGGCAGATGAATTATGAGTTGAGGCCCAACAACCCTGTCCCTGAGCCGAAAGTATATATTCCAGTGGGAATCGACAACAAGGATCAGGAGAGTATCATCCAAGGACTCCAGGAGTTCTTTTCCCGCCATGAATCCATGGACGTGCGGGACTATCGACACATCTTTGAGACGCTATTGTACGTTTGCCGGACCCAAACCAAGATTCATGTATTTTATTGTTTACTAACATGATTCTCTATGTTTAGCCTGGATGGTGACAAGCTCACTGGAATTCATCACTTCATCACTTTCAGTTACAAGTCCCACCCATATGTCACTTGTTACTACAAACCACACGTAGTCCCAGTTCCAGCCAAGGAACTTGAAGAGTCAGATGTGAAGGTGTTTTCCAAGTAGGATATTTCACAGGCTTAGGAAGTCCATGATTCCATGGTAATAAGATCCAACCAATTCACACGTTCCTCCAGCGTACTGGTTCACCCACATTTACCCGTCGAGAGCTAGTGTGTCGCATCGGTGCTTGGGAATTGACTTTGTAGCTCGAGTATGGGTCTAGACTTGCTGTATCCATGCTGTAAATTCGTGTAGTAGAATACCAGAGTACAGCTGAATTGATCAAACATGGGGTTGGCATGTCCAACACTACCAATGCCCTTGAACTTGTAGCCTAATAGAATGCCCAGCATATCAAGTTTCTACTATGAAATAATGCAACATGAGTATATCAAGGGGAATAACTAAGGATCGAGTTGGGAATCGACTGTTCTTTCTTGAAAACCTTGATATCACAATCCTCTTTTTTCTAATTCATTATGATACTACGTGACATTGCGGCTTGAAAGATAGTCCCATGCCAAGTGAACCCTGCCTATTCCCTACTCATGTCCGCCCTTCCTCGTGGCGTTGATTTTCACTTACTCTATGCACGTCAGCCTCTGGCCCCTTCCATCCTAATATCCCTTCATTTGTACTCCTAGCTTTGCTGGTGAAATTTGACGTTTATATAGCCTGCGAACTTTGCCCCGTACTATATCCTCTTCCGCTATACCGTGCCTATATCTTACGTCTTTTCCTTCAGATATCTGCGAACCATATATCTATTTGTCTCGCATCTCCGCTTGTTAGTAGGACATGTTGAGTCTAAGACACGAACCATGTATCGGCTGCTATTTCTTGCCAAGTGGTAGCTATTGTGAATAACATCAATTCCATAATGGCAGCAATGCACATCTCATCCGAAGGCGTCCCGACACCTTTTGCTGCCCCCGTTCTCTCTGGGCCACTAGTTGGCCTCCAACTTGCCCCCCGTTGTCCGAATCTAGTCTCGTATGAAGAGACTACAAGCCGACGCTGAATCTACTCTAGAAAGCCTGAAAGCTAATAACAGAGATCGCGAGCTATGGCTCGACGCACTCGGCTTGGCCAAGTAAGCCATCTAAAAGCTGGCAGATCACGAGAATGGTTCACTGGATATCGCCTATCGCTTTCAATGGGAAGGGACGATTGGCATAATGAAGAGTATGCCGGGACATGACCACGAACCTTTTAAATAAACCAACCTTTCTCTACCCACAAATGACCAGCTACCTGGGAGGGCATGTCAGCAATTAGTAGTTACCGGGGCTATAACACTGCCTACGAACCGACTTGTGGAAAAAAAGGAACGCAGGGCGATCAAGGTTTACGCACTTGACCGACTTTAGTGATTGAGGCCATAGTCAGTGGGCATCACGCGAACAAGAAGAGGGTGCTCATTGGTGGTTCGCAAATTCCAGCAGAAGGGTGCGCATTGTGATATTTATCGCTTGTTTTACTCCCACTGCGGAATCGTGCTTGTACTCCTTCAATGTGCCATGAAATGTAAGGCTTCCGCTGCCGAGAGGATCAAGTGGTCTAAATATACTTCTTGCTTTGTTTACAAGACGCTACTCTCCGGGATATACTGTGACTGGTAATGGCTTTGTGTTCTAGGTCATTGAAGGATAGCAGTCATTGTGCACAGCGTAACGTCGTTCCATTTCTGTATGATGACATCCCTATTGGCAGAGGCGAACAAGATGTTTGCTTTGAATATATTGCGTCATTCTCTTCTGAGCTGCAGCTTTTTGAAATGGCTCCGTGCATGTCTACAGGATTAGGGTTGTTATGGCAAACAACATCGATCATAAGTTATTTATTCGTCCGCGAAAAAAAGAATCTAAATAGAGTACCAATCATTTTCGGGTAGTGAAGATTTCAGCTGCCATTGATAGCTAGGCGTAAAATCGTATATATTACCGCGGCTATCACAGATATCAGTGATCATTCACGCCCTGTGCCATAAATATCGGAAAATGGAATGCCGCGTAGCATAGAGCTCAAGGGTCTGCCTACCCACGGGTCTACCTCAAATTGAGGGGTTCCTTTAAAAATGATGCATTAGGGCTGACCCACTCGGCTGATAAAGAAGGCAGGCAACTCCGACAAAGGCAAGTAATCCGTCGGACTGGCCAGCCTCTGAAATGCGCCTTCCATGGACATGGCTCCCACCACTAAATGTACAAGGACAGAGTGATGTAGACATCACAGGTTGCCAAGACAGCCTGGTATTGAAATACTTCCAAGTATCCCAGACGGTGTACTTTCTCACGTCAACCACCTTCATTAAACATAGCCCCGCAATAATGTCTGCAACAATGACGACCACTATTGCCACACAGCCAACGGTGCTTCATGCCGAGCAGAACGGCACATCTAGTGCCGAGAACGACCGTCCGTTCCAGGCACTTGCTCGAGGTGACCAGCAAGGTGTGCTGAAACTGCGAGGTATTCCTACCTTCACCGATTTGCACGCAAAGCGGCAATGGATCCGTCAACACATGGCTGCGGTGTTTCGCTTTTTTGGAAAGCGAGGATGGGGAGAAGGGGTTTCCGGCCATATCTCTGTACGAGGTACGACACGGCTATGTTGTGGCCAAGGAGAATGAAGGTGGACTAAGAGAATACAGATCCGATTCTAGCGGACCACTTCTGGATGAACCCATTCGCAATGCATTTCAGCCTGATCAAAGCATCTGATCTGGTTCTGGTTGACAGTGGTGGATACGTGGTGGAAGGCGGTAGTCAGGCTATGATCAATGAGGCGGGCTTTATGATACATTCCGAAGTCCACCGTGCGCGGCCGCAGGTTATGGCTGTCGCACACACGCACAGTATTTACGGGAAGACGTGGAGTAGCTTTGGTAAACCCATCGAGATGCTTACGCAAGGTCTGTATCCTACCCCCACACATTTGTTCTGCTTTTCGCGGTCGCTGAATATCCATTGCTACAGATGCGTGCAACTTCTATGGCAGGCTCAGCGTGTATGAGGACCATGGTGGAATTGCCCTGGCCCAAGATGAAGGGAGGGCCATTGCGAACGCCCTGGGAAAGACTAGTATGGCTGCTATATTGCAGAACCACGGGTTAGAGTCCCATTCTCTGATTTATTATTGTGGAAGTGGAGCTAACGAGCAGAAAACAGTTTAATCACACTTGGGTCCACGGTTGATGAGGCTGGGTTTCTTTTCTATAGCTTAGAAAAAGCCTGTCACTCTCAGTTGCTCGCAGAGGCCGCTGCTGCTAATGGAATTCCCAAGAAGGTCATTCCCGATAATGTCGCTCAATTCACGGCCGACTCTGTTCAGACACCGGTATGAGCCCAGATAATCATCCGTGCCATGTTATGACTAACGGCTGCATAGAATAACTTCTATCTGGAGTTCCAGCCCGAATTTGATTTGGTGGTTGCAGAGTCCAGGGGAGAAGTGCTTGACTAAATGGATATTAGGATTTTATACATTGCTAGGACACCATTTATTTTGACAAGAACGATGTACGAACGAAATCATGTCATGTTTTCCGCAACATAAGGAATAGTGATTTCTACTATATTGGGTTTTGCTTATTTCTGTAATCTCTTAAGGGTCATCTATGCCTATAGCACGACGTAGTCGTATCTCGCGCGAAGCACTTGGTCCATTTAGGTTCTCTGAGTGTTAAATGCGTTTGGATACTTTAGCTCAGATCTATATGTATTTATACGAAGGATGGAGTTATGCACTGCTTCACTGTTCTAACATCGTCACCTGACCAGCCTCATGTATAGATCACGGTCTCACCTTCCCACTTTCCCACGATATCTCTTACCACCTTACCATTACCCCTGATCCATCTCCTTAAAGCCCTCCATTCACAATTATTTCTCCTTTCAATTTCTGCCAGTCGAACCTCGGCAATAGCATCTTTGATATCAAACCTCAAGTCTAACTACTCTTACCTCATTCGAAGTCCTGTGGACTATTTCATATAGTGATTCTAACTATTGCTGCACAGTAAGACCTGAGTACTCGGCCTTTGCCAGACCTGGAGGTACAAATTAAGATGGTCGTGGAACTCAGAGGCGCACCCCACTTTGCAACTCGAACAGTGGTTTTGTACTTTGAGAATGATGATACATGTGGTCAGGACGAACGCAGTAACACTAAAGAACTGCGTCCCAGACACCTTTGACATCTGAACAATATTTATCATCGAACGATCTGAGATATGATCTGCTGCAGTACTTTTGCAGCATATCTACAGTGCCTGCAGCACCGGTAGCTCACCATATGAGCAGTTACGGTCGCTTATGATCATCCCCTACATAGGACAGGGAGTCCTTGACCATGGGTCTTCATTCAAATTGGATTCCATGGCAATGTCTCAGCACTACCTTCTTTACTGGAGATGACGTTGTCGCAGACTGGGATACACTAACCAACTTAGATTGTTGTTGTGCAGGAGCAGCGCATAGCTGCACCAATCGGATTGCTGACGCCTCTCTGCTTGTGACACTACAGGAGCAGCCAGGTCGCGTGCGGCTAGTTACATTACCTTCACGCAACAGTTGGCCATGGCCACATGAACCCTGCGAGACTAGCAACCTTATGTCACGCTTGATGACTCCGTGCAGAGAATTCAGGACACAAAAACACCCGGGGTACCAGATGCCCAGTTAGTACACCTGGGCCAAAGCCCCCAGCCAATCTCTCTCCCGTTCAAGACAGAGTCGCTACCCCCCAACCACCCATTCAGAGCAATATGACACCCGGAGCCTTGTCTTTGATGAGTGTTCTGGTGAAGGTTTCCGTAGCTGAGCCTTCACAAGAGACAACGGAGACGGTTTCTGAAATTATCCGAGGATTACCCTCAGAATTTCACGTTACAATTAAAGGCACACATGAATCGACGTCGACGCTGCTACTTCTGTCAATGTCGTGGTCGACGTTCTGCAGTCTATCTACAACAATTGACCTCACTTTCGTGGGCACTATACAGGGACCATTGTTCATTCTCCACCTGTATGTTCATACTCGCTCTGCATTGGAGTACAGGCTAGAGGAACGATACCGGCCTTGGTATCAAGACTTAACCGCACCATCCGACAATATTATAATCAAGGCCCCCTAGAACATTACTTGATGGAAAGAGCTGACAAGGATCCATTTCTTGATTGACTTCTGGAGTCTATCAGAACTGATTATGGTATAAGTTATTTGGTCGGACCTATCTCAGCTCATCGTGACCAAGGGATTTGTGACGGGCAAAATACCGCGCGTGTGATGGCCGTAAACTCTGGAATTGTTGTTCAGGCAAGCTCCAAAGCGGAGTCCAATATCGAGATAATATCCTCTCCCGGTCCTTGAAAAAGACATTGCTGATGAAAGAGCCTTCTTGGTTGGACGTCGCTATGATAGTTTAGTGTGGTTACATTCAAAAACGGATATATACAATATAGTTACAACACTCCCAGCAATTGCACAAATGTAGTGCTCTCTAGAGCCTAGACTAAAAGAATTGTTACTACAGTTTCTAGGCCTATTGGCAGGACAAAAGGGTATAACAATTTCTTGCGGAGGTGATGACCAACAAGGAGTTGCTCCCTAAGGATAAAGTTTGAATCAGACTACTTATATAGCGCTGAGCAATTTGTTCTGTAGTGAACTGAGCTCCCAAGTTTCACTCGCCCTGTCGATGCAGCAGACGTATTGATTCTCTTTTTTGGTCAACTGTGTTCATCATCGGCATCATTCGCACGCCTGTTCTGACTTCGATGAGATCGCTGCGTCTGTTGATTCCTGGTTTCCAGAATGTCATCTTGATTGTCCGCAAAGTAAACGTTGTGTAGCGTCTCTAGTTGAGTGATGATCTTCGAGCCGACTTGGTACACCCTACCACTTCCCAGCGACATAATGGCTCTTCTGAGCGTTGCTAATGGAGCTCCATGCCAGGTTCTGGGCCATGTGGAGCCAAGCTCCTCTAGAGAGGATCACCTGCCGAAGAACCAATTCTTCAAGACAGGTTGATAAATTCCACAGTTTGATTCGTCCAAGATAGTTCCTTGCTCCAGCAAATGAACCCTGTACATGACACCTGTGGGGGCCGCCCTGAGGGGAACCTTTCCCTCTGCTTCTTGTAAGTGTCTCTCCTTTTTATCTTCAAGCTCGAAACTCGATAAAATACTGCAAGTCGGAAGGTATAATCAAGATTCCAGGATCGTAAGCCCAGTGCATTTGGCAAGAGGTCCGACGCAGTCACTTGTGACTATATCAATTCTCAAACCCACTTCATCAACAAAAGACGAGTCGGAAACGTGAATCGGGAAATGAATTGGGACGCGAATGCGATGATGAATCCTCGATATCAGCTCCGCTCGCCAAGTAGTGCTCCTTACATTGTTCGTTTCCAAACTGGATGATAAGGTGCTCAGGTCTAGCTTATCACCACGCTCCTGCAACAGACAGGCTGCTGCCTGGTATTCGTGATTAACGGATTTAACGACGGGCAGCATGGTATGGTCAACTGCCCAGTCGAGGTCACGAACGGAGTCGAAGACGCGCACAGTCGTAGAGGTCTCAGCTGAAAGACGAATCGGATGGTACTTCCTGCCCATGTTCCGAAGGACGGCAGCCCGATCTACGCTTCATTCCTCCTCAGAGTACTCGGACATGTAGTACGGGCGAGAGAATGTCAAGGGACTCAGAGAACGTATTTCTGCCACAAAACACAGACCGGCTCTGACCGAACCCAGTAGGCATGGTATCGGGGTATAAGTATCTGAGAGAGGCATCACCAGATCGGTCAGATCGATAGAAGAACGAGGCGACGCGCGAGGAATATGCCACTATACGAGGATGCACAGTCGCACTAGGAACACTCAGATTCTTCCACCGGAAGAGGGAGGGCTTTGGAGTGTGCTTTGGCGATTTCTGACTGAGTGAGTATCGTCTATGAGCTAGATAATGAAAACAACCTTCACAGCATTTTGGCAGCATTCTAACCATTGAAATACATCTCAACGTAGGTCACTATAGCTCTGTGTGAGTCCGACCCCAAAATAACACGATACCTAGGCTTTCATTAGCAGAGCTTGGACGTGCAGTGGGTGGTACGTCTGGAATTTACGTGCAGATATCCTGCCGCAGATAAGTTCTATATCCTCCCCAAGAGGGCAATGAAGGAAACGACGTCCCTCATTTGCGTGTACGAATGGGGCGAGAAGGTCCGGACTGCGTTTCGACCTAGGGAAGAGTTCTCGTCCATACGGTGGAACCACCCATCTAGGCGTAAGTAGGAATGGCAGGACGCCGGCTGCTATTGCACATATGAATGATATGTTAGTTATAGAAGACTGAACAGTTCAATTAGGTAGAAAAACAAAGTGATCTTGAGAGTTGGGCTTCGCGGATCGGCGTGGGTTGGGTGAATAGTCTCCAGGGCAGGCTTGATATATTAGTTTAACATCGAGGACGGGGATATAGTCCGTGCCTCTTTCAACAGAGGTTGGCCATCCTTCATCTCTCGAATTCCAAGATAAGCCGAGGTATATCCCAGGTAGTTATAACTTTAACAGTCTGATAACCGCGTCATGAACGGAAAGACGACTCCGAAAGCGAACCGGGAAATGAATCAACAAAAGGATTCTTACCAGGTCCTTCCATTAAGTAATGTCCTAGAGAGTCTTGGTCACGATATTTTATAATAAGGTGATCACGTCTTAATACGAAGGCCGCTGTCCATTGGGTATTTCAGACCGAACGAAAGTCCACGAATATGAGAAGGAAAACGACATTTACAGCACCTTCAGGATACTGTAGCCATTGAAAAGCATCTCCGCACAGGTCATTATAGCTGTTTATTAGCCTCACCTCAGAGATAATACGATACCTAGGGACATATGAGACATCGCTGAACTGCAGTCCAGTATCGGGGAACGTTACGAAGCTCTCGCTGCTGACGTGGCGTATACTTGGACACGATGAGAAGAGTGAATCCCACGCGAGCGAATATTCGATGGTGGAATCTCACGCTGGACACTGCACTGTATCGTGTCTCAATTGAAAGGATCGGTGGACAGTTACCCATCTCCTTCAATTCATACCTTCACCAAGGCTCGGTCACTGTGCCCGTGAAAAGGTTTTAGTGCATAGAGCAAACTTCCCTCGGCTGATAGGACTGCCCATCGAATATAAAATCCCCCCTCCTATCCCCAGGTTTCACCTTTTCCCCTCTTCTTTGTAACCCTCCCCGTGTCTTGTCTTGACCATACCTATTTCAGACTCATTCTTGTAGCTCTACCGCTGCGTGCATAGGCTCTAGCAAGATGATCAATCAACAAGACCCCAATCAATCTGCCATGTAAGTCTACCTGATGCATGATAAGGGATCCTCCGACTATAAGTACTAACTCGGCATCGCAATGCAAGCACCAGTCACCTCTATCTGCCCAGGCATCGAGGTGGTCGATCTAGTCGAATCAGACCGCTAGCAGCTGCGTGGTATAGTACGTCATCAAAAACCGGAGACATGTTCAACCTGCACGAGAAGCCATGTGCTCCAGTGCCGTGCTCCGGGACAGATGGTAGAAGAACCTGGAGCCAGAAGTAACGTCATCTCTTCCCCCCATCTGGTATGTATAATATAGCCAGGCAGGCTTCCAACCGAGAGTCCCGTGCTCCAAATATCCTCCTTCCAATCACGGCAACCAGGAGGTCTGACTATCTAGGACCAACACCCATTCTAGGTACAGTGGATCTAGGCGACAGCTCGTTCACACCCTCTAATCAGGAGGTCTCTCATAACAGGAGCATTGTCATGCTACAACTGAACGGCAATCCCGTGGACCCTCGCTTAACGTTGAATACCACCGTATTCATGTGGTCCAATACCGGCATTCAGAATTTGCATGCGGAAATGTTGGAGTTCGGTCTTTTGTTTCCCGAGACGGGAGGAAGGCTAGATTCTGCAACCAAAGTCTTCTAAGCATGGACACGCATCGGGCCGCCGAGCAACGCCAGAATTTCCAGACCAAGGGTGGAGCCACTATCTGCATTATGGCCCAGGGAAGTTTTATGGTCTGGAGACGAAAAGCCAGAAAGAATCACTGTTTTGGATCACCTGCTATCATTCACCAAACAACGGGGTGACAAATTTTTCATGTCGTATGCATCCGACATCAGAAGAAGCAGATGCGTAGAACTTGAAGACCTGGCCTAGGGATTGGTTTGAAAAAATATACGGAGACCACTAGCTCCCCCCTTAGACTTCCATACAGAAACAGGGGGAAGTCTCTCCTTACTCAACATGGACAGTTATGCAAGCGACGTACAGCGCGATTAAAGCAAAGGCGACGTGATTTCTGTGCTGGCCGAGAAGCATTTCCACAACCTGGGCGAAGCCAGAGTCAAACTAATCTACGACTCTTACCTGGAACACTAATTCTCATTCATCCAAGTGAAACGCTTAATTGGTGTGATGCATACAGTGACGTTTCTTAGCTTCGACAATAGCACCAAAAACCTGGTCGCTGCGCTTAGTTTCTCAAAACGTCTGAATGAGGCAACGACTCCACACGCCATACAAGCCCTGTATGCATTAGCATGCGATGGAACCCCGTGTGCTGTTAACTGGCAACATGGACTGAAGAGACGTGGCGCTGGATTTGCCATTCCCAAGTCACCTTATTGTATCACCTACAGGCAAAGTACACAAGACCAAGTACCTATGTCTGAATCCTTATCGGGCTCACAATAGCCGGAAATTCTACGGTTGCTTCTTGGACTTTCCTGTCACTGATCGAAATGTGATAGCTGAGGTCAAAGTGATCCATACTCTCTGCTCACCAGGTGCTGCCCCGTGGCATCCGGTGCTTCTGAACAATCGGTTGGCCATGCTGTAGCCCTGTCACATGTTCCATGAGGTCCCGCAAGAAGAACTTACGGCAGCATATACTTATATCCTATCGATGGATCCGTGTACACAGTCGCAAATCGCAGCCTTTCATCTCCTGAAGAGACTTCCGGGCGCATTTGCAGTCATCGAAAACATTTTCGGATGTGACAAGACCAGTGTTCAAGCAGTGATGGCCCTACTTTGCCACAGACTTATATACCAGGTCTGGATGATTGCCCCATACAAGGCTGCTTCGTTGGCCCTAGAGAGCCAGTTGTCCGATCTAGACAGCACCGTTCCAGCCCTGCAGTTCCTTCGGTCGCAAATGGAAAAGCGAACCACGTTACGTTCAGAGCCACAGGATGATGGTGATACAGACAGACAGCGACCAGGAGGGCGCTGGTACATGGGTCGGCTTTATGCAAGGCCTCAATAACGCACGAGTGTCCCGTTAGGGTACTCCAATTACCACGTCGGCAGTATCTTTAAACTGGTTGCAAGTTTATTGGCCACGCTGATGACTAGCAAAGGAATATCTGTTACTGAGTTGTCATACCAAGACATCGATCAGTAAATCTGTCTTGAGTATCGAATCCCTGCGAGTTACGTGAGGCTGTCCTTCTTTACCTGCCGCCTTTCGCCTCATCTTCGGAGACTGTATTGATCGGTCTCGATGCTCATGACCTTCACGCCTGGATTCGGGGTGTCGCCAACGAACCTGAAGGCAGAAATGAGAAGTTCCTGTTCTCATGTAACTCAATAAATAGCGCTTTAAAGCGTCCGAATGGTAACCTCTCACGGCGAAGTGATCATCCTCAGGATGTAGCCTTGCTCGACGAGGCCGCTAGTCCCAACGAAGACGAGCAGAGGATGCTGTCGCCATCTACCCAGACTGTATGAAACGACATCTGCTTCGTAAGGCCCAGCAAGTGGATGTGGGAAAGCGTACGCAGTACGAAGTTGAGGAAATAAAAGAAAACAATGATCTCACCGGAGCCCTGCAAATGCTGTCCGAAAGGCTGTCCATACAGCGAGAATTCTGCTTTGTACCCCCAATTGGTACATTCAGATATCGTCCGGAAATATGGATGTAAGATGAACATCCCGAGGCATCATCTTATTGCAGATCAGGATGGTCAATGTATGGAGGTTCAAGCCTGGATTTCTATCACTGTCCTCAAAAGGGCTCAAGATATCAAGGGAATCCTTAGTTTTGGGGACAGATTCCAGCTGGGGCCTACCGTACTGAGCTCGGAAGGGGAATTTTTCAATGAGTTCGCCTCGCAAATAAGACGACTGTTATGCGAAAAGCTCTTCAGTCCACAGAACACAGGGTATCGTTGAGCATCCAACATCGAATGAAGCCAGAGCTCTCGGAATTCCCCAGCAGGTACACATACGATAGCAAAATGAAGAATGGGCACTCCACCAATAGTATCTGCCTGCCTGAATGGCCTTAAACAGTGCATCTGGATACGCTATTCCGAACAGGACATACGCAGCAGTAGCTGTTATCTCCTCGGAGTATCGATTACTGGTACGGTGACCCGAGATGGGAACAGCATTTCACGGATAACTTGAAGAACATGTACAGAGACATGACTCTTACAGAACGTGTTCTGTCTGTGTAGGGCTATACCCTCACATTGCTCGTGCCATACCTGGCACAGAGGAGCATGTACATTGTGGCCCTGCAAAAGCTTTGCCGAAGAAAGGGTGTGGCATTCGATTAGCCCCCAAAGGTCCTAACAACCGATACGGCTCAAGGCCATGAAGCGTATGTTGTACCAATACACTGGACAGTCACCAACTCGGGGAGGCGCTCAGACCTTAGCTTTCTGAAGCATACAGCTAATGTGCCGCTCACCAAAGCTAGCAGAGCCGGACAAAGAATGTGGAGACAGACTCGCAGGCGACTAGGATGAATACAGAGCCGGGTCCTAGTGGACAAGATGAGGAAGCAATGTTCCGGCAGTTCACGAATATTAGTGACCCTGAGTAACACACAACAATTTGAAATGCATCTTCCATGTTTTAAATCAGGGTATAGTCTCAAAGGCTGTATTTTCCCTCGACGGGAGCGAATAGATCGCGTCTGGAAAACGCCAGCTGTCTGAAGGTTGGCAGACACTGCAGGCGAGACATATGGGACTACTCGATTTCACCAAAGGCATTCTAGAGGATTCGGCTGCTATACAAAAGGCAAAGTGTAAAGCAAAGAGAAAAACAGAGCAGGAGGCAAAAGACAGGAGGAAGAAGCAACAGGCCATTCTTTGAAATACCAGCCCCCTTCGGCGTCGAAACCTATGCTCCCGGCCACATGACGACTTTATTTGGTTACCCAGCTCCCATCCAATGGCCTTTATTGCACACCTTGTTCACTCTCACTGTCACTGATTGATCTCGTTTATGCTCAGGGTCTCGTTTCTGTTGACTTCCTTATCTACTTCCACAGCCGTGAATGTGCAACTACGAGCTGATTGAGCACTGAAAGGATTTGCAGAAGACGTGTTCATTTGTGCTGATGTCTAGTAAAAGACCACACGGGTGGCTGACTGTGATCCAGATGCTCATTAGTTTGTCTTCATGAACAGACTGGCAGCAAGATTGCTGATTCTGCAGATATTATGCAATGTGACTAGAGGCGTTGCGACGGTAGAAAGGACGGAAAGAGCAAGGAAGAAAGGTTGTGTTCATCAGACACCTCACTGACCTTCCTTGTGGTGTTTTCTGTGCTTTTTGGCCTCCGAGGTTCAGGATGTATTAGCCATGTAGGGTGCTTGGTGTCATACTCCAAAAGAGATCTTGGCTGCACGAAGACCCTTCTTAGCGCAACGGATCTAAAAGGAACTATATCTAGTACTAACTAATACAATAAAAAGCCGTTCCACTCCCGATAACGGATTTCCTGTCAGTAGTAAATCACCTACAGCAATAATGTACGGATCTCAATAGTGGGATGAAAACGGGATTCATAATCTCTATGGTACTATATGACGTTCTTGCTATATAATGAAGTGCGTGTGCTCATTTCAAAGACGATAGCATGAATTGCCTTTATTGATTATTGACCCTCGATGTCTACACTGTAGCAAGGTACAAATGGCGTGGTATCAAGGTATAATAGCACGATCACGGTCCCTGAAGACATCAGATACAAGGCGCCCCTTCGATCGTGTCCACATGATAATACGTCCTCAACTCCCCGTCGATCACCTACGACGAATTGAAGCCACGGGCCTTATATTCCAGGCGAAGGAAAGAGACCCTCGCCATCGCTTCTGCGTATCAAGTATCATCAACCTCACTATTCCTCCAGATATTTGCGATCCTTGCTTCCCCTTATGCATCAAATTGCGCCAGCCCGAGGTACCAACCAAAGCCGGCTGGTCCTGGACCAGCCAGCCGGCGTTCTTTTTAGTATCCAAATTCAGCACGCCGTGACACGCAGAGCCTTCCTTGTAGTTGAATAACCTCGCCGCACGATGGTCGTGGCCGAACTGACAGTAACTTGGGTTCAGCCTGGAGAGAAACAATGTAACACATCCTCTGTCCGTGAGGATCTTCGGACATGAGACCTTTAAACCGTGAATATAGGTGCATTTCGCCATGGCACAACTGATCGATTCATGCTCTTGCATTGACTGTCAACCCGCAGACATTATTTTATGAGTATCAAGCTGTATCAGTCAAGGAATGACAACAGTGAACTCACCTCACATCGCCTGAGAAACTTGCAATCTGTTTGATTACATTTCACGCCTGCCAAGTCGGCTGGACACATAATCATGATCAGGTCAGCTGTCTCCTGTTCAGTAAGGTTTGCGACGTTTATCATTCCTAACGCCTGCACGGAGGATTTCTTTGGATGTTTGTGGGCTTCCTTGTTGTTGTTCTCGGGTAAGATCTCTGGCTTCACGGTTGAAGATTTCTACAAGCCAGTCGCTTTGTCATTCATCACCCGGAGGCAAATAATGTCGGTGGAGGGCGCGACGTACCTTCACGCGTCTAGTCTTTGCTATGGGTTTGGTAATTGCGCCATCGTTGACGTGTACCTGTGAGGCCTTCTGTAGTGTTAGGATCTGTATACTAGCTTTTTAAACAGAGATGAACTGTACGTGTTCCTGCGAGAAAGTAACGGTGAGAGTGTTTTCGGATGGACGATGTTGCTCGATACGTCTAATCAGACGCCCCAGGTCTTCATTCGCTAGAGGTAGCTGGTTTGTATCAGTTTGTGATAACCGTAGTTTGTTTATTTGCTTCACGTACAGATAGCTTCATGATACTAGCGGGTGACTCGGCCATGGTGAAGAGCTAGCAATAGCATAAGCAACACGTGGAGTAAATACAGAGGGTAGGTAGGAGAGTAATAAGGAGTTAGGATTGGTAGCTACGTACTGGTGGGGAGCACGGATGGTGAATTACAGCCGAGGATGATTGTCGAGCATGTCCTATGGACAGTGAATAATGGAAGAGCAGAACGCACATACTCTTACTTCTACCACTACGTCTCTGCTTGCATTGTTTTGGGATACAAGGGACTTTTGTTTCTCATACGAAATATCGAATCTGTTGTCTAGACTACTGTTTCATGCCAGAAAAAGACGCTCCACTGTCTTCATCACTGTATTCACAATGGCCAGAGCTCTTACACCACTATGCCCATGGATTCCAAAGTGCACAGGTATTCCATATGAACCAGTCATATTATTACCCGTCAGGATGTATGAAGCCTCGTGGATCAATACGTGAAAGGAGAATGGGGAGACCTTAGGGGTAGTCTGATCACGCTAACAATCCTGCAAGTTTTATATATAATTTCGTCACGTGCTGGGACCACCATAAAGACAAGATTACAGTATAGCTACGTTTCTATTTCCATCTGAATATTTTCTTCCTCATCGGATTTCCTCCCTCGCTTATGCTTATACGGAATAAGGTTGCTGATCCATGGGTCCGGGGAGAATTTGTTGATGTCAATGGCGGAGGAATGAGCGATTAAACGGAGCAATCATTGGGTCTGGCCCTAAGAATTCGCCTCCCTTCGTTCAGCTGTTGCCTCTGTCGCACAATTGCGTCAGGTTATTTTCGAGCAAAATGTTTGGTACAGAGTACTTCCAGCCTATAAAAGCCCCACAGCAGCTACAGTTACATACTTTTCTCTCGGGTTGACAGAAACAGGACGTAGTGCCGGCCAAACCCATTGGAGCCATGAGAATGAGGCATTTCTCAGGCTATCCGCAGCCACTCAACTTTGACCTCCTCACTTCACGATGATCCCACAGTATTTAATTTAATTTAGGCATGTCGCTCTCGCCCATTGTCACGATCGTGAATTCTTACCTCCCTTCATTTGCATCCACGCCGCAGACCTTTTGGAGGGTGTATCCCAACTAGCCCCTCTTCCCTCCATGCCCCCCTACCATGAGCCACAGACTGATTCCTCTCCCCTACGACTTCAACATCATTATTATTATATCATTATCTGGGCTCTACTAGCGTCGATAATCCTTTACATTCCGGGAGGTCTAAGTTTTGTCGATGCCTTATTGCTCGCTTCTGGTGCCGCGACTCAAACCGGGCTTAACCCTATAGACCTCAAAGATCTGCATATATCGCAACAAATAACGCTATGGCTGGTTCCCATGGTCACAAATCCTGTGTTTCTTCATTCGTTACTGGTTTTAATCAGGATTTACTGGTTCCGGAAGCGCTTTAAGAGTGCCATCCGTGATGCGAAAGCAGTATGCCACAGTCAACGCCAGCGGATGAACCAGGCTCTTGACTTTGAGGCCCGACGACCGATAGGCCTGAACAGAACTATCACCGATACCACAGATACGACCACTACTGCGTTCGACTCTTCCGACAAGGACGACGAAGAGCAGCCCCTACTCGGAAGTACAGACGAGGAAATCTCCCCTGGAGCATCCCCCCCGACACACGCCGAGCCTCAGTCCCTCGTTGGTTACCAAACTTTTAAACCAGCTGCCATAGGTCCCTCGAGCCCACGGATCACCTTTTACGAATCTGACAGGGATTATGAAGCCAGACAGAAGCGACGATCTTCCTTTTCTCGCCGCCGCTCGTTTTCTGAGGCTGTCAATGAAGGTTTCCCACGAACGGACAGCCCCAGCATGCCTTTCTTGCCGTCGTTGATGTGGCAGCATTCGATTGCGAGTTATTCTGACTGGGATGAGGATCAGAAGGAGGAGCTAGGAGGGATTGAATATAGGGCGCTGAAAACGTTGATGGTTATCTTGGTCTGCTACTTTCTGGCGTTTCACCTACTTGGCATTGTACTGTTCATTCCTTGGATTATGACGGACTCAAAATATGGGCAGATGGTCAAAGACATGGGCTTGAACCGGCCGTGGTGGGCGGTATTTACCGCTGGGTCGGCATTCCATGATCTAGGGTACACATTGAGCCCCGACTCAATGTCTTCATTCCGGAACGCTGCATTTCCACTGTTAGTGATGACCTTTCTAGTGGTCATCGGGAACACCGGCTTTCCGTGCATGCTGCGCTTCATCATTTGGTTATTATCTAAATTCACAAGATACGGATCTCCGTTAGACGACGAGTTGCATTACCTTCTCGAGCATCCGCGACGATGCTTCACGATGCTCTTCCCCGGACCAGAGACATGGAGGTTATCAGGTGTCCTCCTCCTAATCAACGCTCTGGACCTGTTCATTTTCTACACACTCCAAGAGGTGAGTTCCCACTGCATATTATATCTACTGTTATATCGACTAAGCAATCCCCCCACCCTACAGAACCCACAAAGCAATCCCTTCTCACCGGGCCTCCGTTTCGTAGACGGACTATTCCAAATCGCCTCCACCCGAACCGCCGGCTTCTCAATCACCTCTCTGGGCAACCTGCACCCAGCAGTGCAAGTCTCCTTTGTAGTAATGATGTACATCTCAGCCTTCCCCATCGCAATCGCCATTCGAAAAACCAACGTCTACGAAGAGAAAAGCCTCGGCATCTACGACGACGAAGACAAGCCCAACCCGCACGGCCTGGCCGCACATATTCAGCGGCAACTCGGGTTCGATCTGTGGTACGTGATGTTGGGCTTCTTCCTCATCTCCGTCACCGAGGGCAAGCGCATCCAACAAACCCATGGCCGCGATTTCGCGTTCTCTCTATTCCCGCTTCTGTTCGAGATCGTCTCCGCGTACGGAACTGTGGGGCTTTCGTTGGGATACCCAAAGACAGAGACGAGTCTGAGTGCGCAGTTCAACCCGGTGTCGAAGCTGATCATTATTGCTATGCAGGTGCGTGGCAGACACCGTGGTTTGCCGCATGCGCTGGATCATGCCATACTCTTGCCGTGTGATGTGCACCAGGATCAGCAGGGCGAGTGGTGGTGGAAGCGCTGGTTAAAGCGGAAGAGCTCGAACATTAGCAGTTTCTTTTCGCATGGCGATGCCGGTGAGGATGTTGAGCGGTTTTCGGTATCAAGCCATCATTAATGACAATATGAGAGACTAAAATTGTCGCTGAACGTAATCAATATTGTCGCCGCTTACGGCTAGTATCCTTTCCCCCATAATATCCAACTTTTGGTCGCCGACTCAGTATCCCGTTATGTGGGTTATGTATGCCATTATCTTGATCCGTGTTGATGACAACGGTGGATTTTGCCGATGATAATGAATTTGATATATAGGCTGAACGTGCTCATAGCAAGACCAGCAGTAGCGTTCGACGACGACAACATCTTTTAAGGTATTGGGTGTAAACTTTGGAGGTAATTATCCAAGGCTACGAAGGCTGGTCCAACCTGGCTCGAGCCTCCTCGCAAAGAATTGGATCAGTCCAGTATTGGTGCTCCTCGCTCCGAGCCGACGAAACGAGTGGACGTGCCACTTGGAAAGGCCAAGATGAATGATCGGGGGTGGAATCTGGAAATATAGACAGCAAGACTCGCGGGGTTCTCTTGTGGATTGGGGATTGGAGATCATTAGACTACTGGGAAACTGTAAAAATATCGAGACAGGGGGGGAGAGCTTGTTATAAGCACCTGACCGGGGAGGTCGACGAGGGACACCTACATGGGACTACAAAGGGGAGCCATTTTCAGCGGCGATTCCCGAGATCCTCATGTTCATCATGTTACTAAATTGGCAACTCCGTACTCCCGCCACTGAGGAAAGATATATTTGTTATAGTTACTTTTGAAGCCAATTTGTGCAGACTGTACACATGGATATACCCTATTGCCCCCCAACTTTACACTTTCATATCCAATACACACCGAATACAGTCGCCACTCTTCATATGCTGGAAAGCCGTATTGATGGTCCCCAGTGACTCCCGATGCGTGATGTAGTCATCCACCTTGAGGTAGCCGGCGACGTAGTCATCGACAAGACCTGGGAGCTGAGACCGGCCCTTGATGCCACCGAATGCGCAACCCCTCCACACCCGGCCGGTCACCAGTTGGAATGCTATATAACTAGTCAGCAATGTGGTCACATATAGACAGCCAGCAGATTGAGTAAACTTACGGCGAGTCGAGATTTCCTGGCCGGCCGCAGCAACACCGATAATAATACTCTCGCCCCAGCCCTTGTGGCAGGATTCAAGAGCAGCACGCATCACACCCACATTTCCAGTACAGTCGAAGGTATAATCACATCCACCATCAGTGAGCTCAATCAGTTCCTCCTGAATAGTCTTCCCGTTCTTGAGCTTGGTGGGGTTTATAAAATGCGTCGCACCAAATTTGCGCGCCCACTGCTCCTTATCATCATTGACATCAACCACAATAATCTTACCCGCTTTGTTCTTCACCGCGCCCTCAATCACCGACAAACCAATACACCCAGCGCCAAACACGGCGATATTAGACCCCTGCTCCACATTAGCGGTGACGGTGGCAGCACCATAGCCAGTAGTAATGCCACAGCCCAACAGACAGGCACGATCTGTCGGTGCTTTCGTCGTAACAGCCACGACCGAAATATCGGCCACAACGGTATACTGAGAGAAGGTCGACGTTCCCATGTAGTGCAGGATATCTTTGCCGCGTGCCCTGAAGCGAGAGGTTCCGTCGGGCATCACTCCTTTACCCTGCGTGTTCCGGATCTTTTGGCACAAGTTGGTCTTCCCGGACTTGCAGAACTTGCACTCGCCGCATTCTGGGGTACTGGTAATTTATAAGCGAGAGTTCATAGCCGTAAGTGAGATCAGAGAAATCACTAACTAGAGCGCGATCACTTGATCGCCGGGCTTGACGGTGGTTACGCCTTCACCAACGGACTCGACGATACCGGCGCTCGTGGCCCAGGATAACAGGGAAGGCTCCCTCGGGGTCTTTACCAGACAGAGTGTAGGCATCTGTATTGTGGCCATAGCCATGTTAGCCGATATGAGTCAAATCGGAAAGTGTAACAAGAATACGTATTTGGGTCATGGGTATACAACGCGGAAGAACGCACCGGTGTGACACACGCCCGTGTGGATAATCTTAATTCGAACTTCATGGGCCTTCGGAGGGGCAACTTCAACATCCTCAATAGAGAATGGTTCGCCGGCAGCCCAAGCGATAGCAGCCTGATATTATCAGCGACAATGATCTAGAAGATATGCTGCAAAAGTCTTTACCTTGCAAGTTATGGTCTATCATATCAAGTTAGCACAATATTCGCGGAGCGCATATCATAATATAACATTGGTTTTGGTTGACAAGGAGGTAAAGAGTGCTACTCATCGTGCAGCGCAGAAGGCTGAGAGTTTGAAGGGTGTTTTGGGAATCAAGACATGGGAGTCGAGAACTCACTTTACCAACAGTACTAGACATAATGAACACTTTTTGCCTTTGAAATAACTGTTTTTCCACGGCACTGGATTTGGAGGTAGTATTGAATGAGTGAAGAAGCTCTGCATGGGTTCGAAATGGTCGAACTTATATAGAATTGGTCCCTGGCGTCCACGTTCGTGACGCAAGTATCATGACAAACAAAATGACGTCTACCAAGTGAAAATGGAGCATTGGAGTCATCGATGATAGAGGGGTTTAAAGGATTTAATCGGGGTTATCGGGGTGGAGAATGTGGGGAGCGGCAGACAGAGAGACTCAGCTTGTCATTTTAAAGTTAAACATGGCGCTGGACCCGTTGTCATGGAGGCTAGAATTTCCATAACCCTAACCGTCCTGAGTCGGGGACCCAAATAGGCATGGGTAAAATGGCTGTGAGAGAATGAATCCACATCATCTTCCCCTGATATAGGGCACAATCTGAAGATCATCGATCCACGCTAGTGAGGGCGGAGGATTGCCGATTTGGGCTAGAGTATCGAGCCAATCAGAAGCACGCTCGGCCGTACGCTGCCAAGCATTCATGACAGCTTAAGTTTAACTTCACGAATCTAGCTTTCGCAGGTACATCCATACCCGCACACAACTCGCGCGTCCATCCCTTACCTGAACCTACCAGCTTGAGAGAGACCTCTAGGCCAGTAACATGTTTACGTGGCAAAATCTGTCAGACCACCTCGCCTCGGTTCTCTCGTGTGTTCCCGATGATGACTCTAGTCTACTAGTTCGGGACAAGGAGTCATGATGTCAGGAATATTCTGCATAGATCGACAGTATATTTCTAATGCATACCCGGTGTGAACTATAAAGGTCGTTCAGGGGAAGGTGACTTTCATTCTGCAATCTCTTTCTGCACCACTCCCCAACATCAGACCACAAATCAACAATGTCTAGCAAGGAAAAGGTAGTCATCATTGGCGGTGGATGGGGTGGTTATCGACTTGGATACGGCATCGACCACCGAAAATACGATATCACCCTCATTGCGCCGGAGAACACGTCTGCAGTGACTCCCCTCCTCGCCAGTGCGGCCTGTGGGCTGTTTGACCCCCGTCTGGCCCATGAGCCGATCCGGCGGAAGGACTTTCATGCCAAATACATCAAGGCCTTCGTGGTCGACATCGACTTCAGCCGGCAGGTGCTCATCTGCCAACCCGCATTCGAAGAACTGAAAGAGGATCGTTTCGAAGTATCCTATGACCGTGTGATCCTCACGCCAGGCTGTCGAAGCAACACCTTCGGTATCCCTGGGGTGGCGGAGAACGCCATCTTTGTCAAGACTGTGGCCAATGCAAATACTGTGCGGACTCGTCTGAATGACATCCTGGAGATGGCTTCATTGCCGGGGACATCGGAGGCGCGCCAGAGGCAGCTGCTCCATATCGTGATTGTTGGCGGCGGTCCCACTGGCATCGAGGTGGCCGCTGAATTAACCGATCTTTTCGAAGGCGATTTGGGAGTCTTATTCCCACACCTCAAGGACCTGACGTCCGTCTCGGTGATCGATGTCGCACCCCAGATTCTGGCCCCATTTGACCAAAAGTTATCAGAATACGCTTGCAGCGCATTGAAAACCAACAGGGTCAAGGTCAAGCTGAACTGCCACATTGTCAACGTGACAAAGGACACCATCGAGACCAGGGAGTCTGGGATCACTGGCTACGGGATGCTCATTTGGGCCACCGGAAACAGATCAATCCCGCTGGTCGACCAACTGCAGCTCCGCAAGACCGAACATGGCCTTGTCCGAATCCTGACAGATGATCATCTTAACGTCTTCTCACCAGATGGCAACGTGATACCGAATGTGTTTGCAATGGGCGATGCGGCAGACATCGAGGGCGGAACACTACCGACAACGGCCGAAGTTGCAATCCAAAAAGCGGATTATCTCATTCGGCTTTTCAACTCTGGTCTCAAGGACACTCGACCATTTAAATATCAGCAGCGGTCACTGGTAACATACACGGGTGCGTGGGACGGTGTGGTGCAAGGGCAGCGCGAGTACACTGGCTACGGTGCATGGCTAAGTTGGAGATCTGGCAACTTCTTCTGGACGCGGTCATGGAGGCGAAGGGTCCTGATGTGCTATGCTTGGTTTATGGATTGGCTGGATGGGAGAGAGATTATTCGCAATTAGTTGTGGTGCGCAAAAGAATGCAGAGTTATATTGTGTAATACATATCGGTCACTTGTTTTGGTGGGATCCTTGGACTTTGTCTATGTCACGTCGATTCGTAGAGCCTTTTATGCGTATTTTGTACTTTAATAAAATACTTCATTGGTAGTTTGTTTATACTGTTGGTTGAGGCGTAAGGAACATAGTCATTGTAGCACAAGATTCATGTTCGTTATGAAACTCAACCACTGATTTAATATATTTACCATGAAGCCAACATGGGGAGACTATGAATGCTTTGTATCCTCGACCTGAGCTTTCCCATGAGAAGGCGTTTCGCTGGTGCGTCATGAATGGTCTCCCGACACTATGCATTCAGTGTTATGCAGCTTAGCTTTGCTGACCACGGTATCAATCCTGACCTGTATGTCAAACTGCGCGATCAGCCTGCCTAGTCTACGCGTTCGCAATGTTCTACACTGTCGTGTTTGGTTTCTTCCAGCACCATCTTTCCGTCTTCCGAAGTTTCGAATCCTAGCCTCGCCCTAATGCTCGCAATCCGCTGTAGGTCCGCTTCACCCTCATTGCCACCAAACAATGTATCCATTTCCTCAATGGGAACACCATTCGTCTCAGGAACACAGAAAAAGGTCCATACCCCAAGCGTGATAGAAAACACCAAGAAGAAGTAGAACGTGCCGAAGGTGATAGATTGGAGCATCCTCGGTGTGATCAACGCGACGATAAAATTGGAGAGATAGTTGGCGGCAATCGCCACGCCAACAGCTTTACCGCGCGTCGCCGGGGGGAACATTTCCGATGGCATGACCCAGTTCACACAGGCAATGCTAAACGCAAAGGTTCCGATATAGACCCAGACAAAGACACAAGCGGCCCAGCCGGCAGCTGGGTGCTCTGAAAACCGGTCTTGGTAAACCGCATACAAGGTCGCCACTATCAGTTCGGCGATCGACATTCCGATAGATCCAAGTATCAAGGTCTTCCGCCGGCCCCACTGGTCCAAGTACATAACTGCTGGGATGGTGCATACGAAGAATACAATACCTACAACTCCAGTCGCGAGCAGATTCACCGAGTTACCTCTTAAGCCGATGGCCTCGAAGAATTGTGGGGCATAATATATAACCGCGTCTGATAGGGTTAGTGGATGGACTTTTGTTGCCATGAAATAAACTTACTAATGCCCGTGAATTGTTGGAGAATCTGGAGTAGACATGCTATTGTTGTGCGCCTTCGTAGGTGAGGCACTGTGAAGAGCTCTTTATATTGATTCCATGCAATCTGGAACCGCGAGCTGTTGTCGCCATACTTTGCCAGCCTACTCTCCTCATCGAACACCCGCGCAGCCTTTATCTCGAGAAATTCAAGCGTGAGTCTGTAGTCAGTAGCAGGAAGCCGTCTTAGGCGGACTAAGACCTGCTTTGCTTCCTCTTCTCGGCCTACCAGAACGTCAGTTAGATGAGCCAGTATCTATTCGTCAATTCCGCATACCTTTATTCATCAACCAACGGGGGCTGTAGGGAAGGAAGAAGGTACCGATAGCAAGGATAGCTGAAGGTAAGCATTGCAAGGCGAAAGGGATTCTCCAAGCAGCCTGACTTTGTCCCGCACCGGTACCACCGATATACTGTGTTCCGTAGTTGATCCAAAAGCTGCTCATGATACCTAGCGTGATCGAGAGCTGTTGCAAGGCCACCAATGCGCCTCGGATATTTGGGGGCGCAAGCTCGGAAAGGTAGAGAGGAACAACCATCGCTAGCATGCCAACTGCGCAGCCAAATACGAAGCGACCAACGAACAGCATCGCCACGTTTTCTGCTGCACATTGGATGACGGAGCCGATGAGAAAGACGATGTTGGCACATAAGATCGACCATCGGCGTGACAGGCTATCGCTGATGGGACCATTCGCAAAAGCCCCACACATTGCACCTAAGGTCATGATTGAAACGAGCCATCCTTGTAGGGTTGCGTTCTCGGTCAGGGTTGGAAAATGCTCTGCCTGCATTGAGACACAGATGTTAACACGGGATTGGAGACGGTTTATATAATATGATACCAAACACCCACGAAACTGACTTACAAAGTTGTTCATGACAAGTACACCAGATATTACACCTTGGTCATACCCAAACAAAAACCCGCCTATGGAGGCGAAGCATGCTAGTCCAAAGATCCGAGGTTCATTGATTATGCCTTTGTACCCCGTGGGACCATAAGCAATCGCCTGACCACTGGCGACAGTGGGACTGCCACGACCAGCTCCCATTGCTAGTTATGTATGAATCAGTATAATGTGTGGCGAAAACGACGGCGTTGCTCCGTCCTTCCCCTCGGAAAGGAATACAGTCTGTGATGAGGATAGGCAGGAGAACAAGGATAGAAAATGGGCCAGCTCTAACAACAGTTACACAGGAGGTATGGAAGGAAGTGCCCTGACTCTTATAATTCCTTTATCACATAGAGTATGGACCAGAAGATATTGCTAAAGGCTTGATTAATGACTAAATACCCCAGATTCCTCCCCCAGACTCTTACCCCGGACAAAAACATACGAGTGGCAATATTACACCCACCTTTCGTATTTTGGTTGTGTCGGTGGAATCGCCGAGGAAGACCCACAGGCGCCGCTGCGGTGCCTAGTCCCGAGCCTAGTCGCATACGTTGAAGACATGCTAGGTCGGTAAAAACGCCGAAAAATGGACAAATAGAGTTTTCTTGCTCTGGGCCCTCTCCGATTTCACTCCCCAACATGCCCTACAGCTAGTCCTAACGGCCTTAGGGGCATGTGCCCCGCGGCGTCAACCACGTAGT
The DNA here is from genome assembly GCF_001204775.2 of Aspergillus nomiae NRRL 13137. NCBI lineage: Eukaryota > Fungi > Ascomycota > Eurotiomycetes > Eurotiales > Aspergillaceae > Aspergillus > Aspergillus nomiae. Next base: position 20,251 of record NW_015378218.1, on the reverse strand, counting down.
CTCATCTCACAACAATGGCCCTGTGTGAACACAAGTGCTTTCCAGACCGGATCGCACGGCCAAGGCAATCGCGATAGGCGAAACACCGCTCCTGTGATAAGTGCAAACTCTGTAACCGTTGTTGGGGCAAACTGCTGTGCTTGCAATGTCAACGCGGTGGAGATTCATGTCAAGACAACTAACCACATAGGAGGCTTGTGAAAGCGACGTGGAGACGTATTCTTTACTGAAAGTTTGACACAAGTACTTTCGCAACAGCGACATCGAGAGTGCAATTCAATCTAGTATCAAAGTTTCTCATTATTGCTACATGCATGTGTGGGGGGAAATCAGGATCTACTGGATGCGGTGGATCATGCTACGTAGTCTGCTGTTGTGCAATGTGAGAATGAATAGAGCGGTAGAAATAGTAGTCAAAGAGGAAGAGCGTAGATATTAGCAGTTATTATTAAGGTCAACACTGCTAGGAGCGGTGGGTCTAAGAAGCTTACTCCACACAAGTACGGGTCACGGGCCAAACTGGCCTTTACTGCCTCTGGTATAGTGTGTACGTCGGTCATGTGATCATCTGTTTAGCTGAAGCGCATCAAACTCTTTCCTTTTATGGAATACTTGCACTCCAGACATTGAATACCGCATTTGTTTTTCCATCAGGGAAATGGCCAAATATACTTAGAACTGTTGAGAAGTAGCTCGATAACTAGGCTATCTTTGCCTTTACAATGTCTCTCCTCAACCTTCCCAATGAGGTACTACTTCTCATCATTGAAAGCCTACCAAACGCGGAGGATGTTCTTTCTATATTAAGGGCAAGTTCCCGTATTTACGCCATTCAACAAATGGGTCCCCTATACAAACATGATATTAAAGTCTCTGGAGGCTCATCGCTGTTATGGTACTCGCGACATGGATATAAATCAGCTATAGAGGCACTGCTTAAAAGGGGCGCTGATGTAGAGTGCAGAGACGGAGATAAGGATGGTCAAACACCCCTGATACTTGCCGCTTCTTCCGGACATTTGGATGTGGTTAGATTATTGATTGAACGGGGTGCCGATCTTCACAGTGAAGGTTGTTACGGCTATACACCCGTGATATGTGCCGCCAAAAATGGACACGAGGATGTGGTTGGGCTGCTGCTTGCAATGGGTGCTTACGTTCACCGTGGTGATTATGGTGGTGGCACACCACTAATACATGCTGCAATAAACGGACATGAGGGTGTCGTCGGACTTTTACTTGAAAACGGTGCTGGTCTCGAGGATAGCGATGACGCTGGTCTCACACCCATGATATACGCTGCTAAAAATGGACAAGAGGGTGTGGTTAAGCTGCTACTTGAGAAAGGGGCTGATCTTATGCGTGGAGATGATCAAGGTCGCAGACCACTGGCATATGCTGCCGCCGGAGAGCATGAGTGTGTAGTCAGACTGTTGCTTGAAAAGGGCGCTGATCCTGGGCATGGAGATGGCACTGACCCCAGTCATGATTCCATACCCCTGCTGAGTGCTATCATACAGGGGAATGAACATGTGGTCAGGCTACTACTTGATAATGGCGCTGATCTAGAGTGCAGAGACGAGGAGGGCTTCACGCCACTGATCTGGGCTACTTTACAGGAACATGTTGGTATAGTCCAGCTGCTACTTAAAAGTGGTGTTAATCTAAACTGTCAGGATGATGAGGGCAGTACAGCACTGATATACGCTGCCAGTTATGGTTATGAGGATCTGGTTATGTTGCTCCTTGACAAGGGTGCTGAAGTGCAAAAACTCGTTTGGCATGACAGCACTCGAGTGTGCTGCCCAGGGTGAACATCAGAATGTGGTTAGCCTGATGCTTGAATATGGCGCTGAGGATGGGTAGTACCCATAGCCAGACTTTTCCATCGGAATGTCGTCATCTTTCATCCCATATTTCCATTTCCGAGTTTTGAACACCGCAAACTCAAGAGTACCTCATATCTCTCTGAGCCCAGAACAGCTTCCGGCCGAATATGAAAATCAAAGACATCCGTCATTAGTCCCATGGTTGTACAAGCATTAGGAACATCCACAAGAAGTGCAACATGTTGAACTAGTGCGGAGCTGAGCAGCAGATAAATCTGTTAATTGCTACAGCCAAACCGCCTGAGATACCCAATGACTTAAAGACACGTTTATCGATATCCCACTGGTGCAGGTATGCAAGGTGCTTCCCATGCTCGTCGACTAGCTTCAGCTCGAAAAGTTGGAGACTCCGTTCCAGTTTGTCCTTGCCAACTTCGAGAACAATGAATTGACGGTAATGATGCCGGCCACTTCCACGGCACTACTCAATGAGACATCTCCATCTCCTTAATACAAGCATGGATCTCCAAGTATAAATCCACCCTATATTCACACTTACGCCAAGGCGGGGTCTTGGATGAGTAGAAAAACATATCTATATAAAACTCTACAGCCAGGTTCCAGCTAAGAATATACTGACTAACTTGGGGAGATGCCTCATTGAGGCAGGCCGTTGCGAGACAACTCTCTTCGCGGGGGAGCCTAATTGGCTTTACTTCAATAGCAAATGGGTGTATGACGATCATGGATGGTTTGCTGTTCTGTAGGCTGTGCGGGGCAGGAACGTAGCCTTCCAAGAGGCTCCGACATGGATATCCCCAATATTCAACCACAGCGGACCTCGCTCAGAACCAACCATCGTGCAGCAATCAATGTTTGCAAACGGCTGCTGTCTACTCTCTCCAAGCTCTGCGGGCCACGTAATATGATGTCACGAGATGCCACTTTGTACCATTTGCACGTCTGCAAATAATATTTGAAATCGGCCGACCAGCTCACTTGTTGTGTTGCGCTATGATCGGCACACCCCTCGGGCAGATCTCAGCCAGCCACAAGAATGATCAGCATGTCCTCGATACCCAGTCGGAGAGGCAATAATGCTGTGAGATGGGTTTATTAGTACCACGTTTAAGTATCACTGCCACTGTTGGAACCTCGATCCGGTCTTGGCAGTAGGAACATTTATCCGAAGGACTGTCTATGGCCGTGGTTGCAAGGTACTAACGAAATGACGATCCATAATGCCCGCAAGGGAGGTCAGCAAGGCCATTGCATATGATATGATGTGCAGGTTTCAGTTCTGACAAATAAAAACGAGATTGAGCCAGTCGAACTCATGGATAGTTACAAGGTGCAGCGACTATGCAGCATAGTGGGCTAGTCTACTGCATCACAATGCCTCACATAGACAGGCTTCCGCTTCACGAACTACTCCATCTCAGGTGCTAGTGCTAATATCCACGCTCTATCAGCCTACAGGATCCTACCAAAGTAGGGGCCATGCAGTACTTGCTTCACCGTAAAGGGTATACTGCAGCTGGAAATAAGTCGGTCTCCCACAGCCCGCATATGCATGCAGACGAAATGAGCACGCGGCGAAATTCAGCAGACAGCTGGCTGAGACATCGTCTATGCGATTTACACAGCGATAGAACAAGAGCTACCAGTCTGGTGCATTGACACTACACCAACTCTGCGCTCTAGCACTTGATGAGAAAGGCTGTACTTGCTTATTGGTGGAAGAGAAGGAAGGAAATTGCAGAGAAGGACGACTTTCGCAGCATACTATGACTGACGTGTATATGCATGCATGCACGGTCGGGGTGGGCCGTGGACCTAAAACTGTGGGTACTCGAAGAAAGTGTGAAAAACACCGTACTGCTAACAAATAATCTTAATATTCTCACCGTTGGTGCCGACATAGGCGATCAATAATTTAGAGTCTTAGGTCTAGTTTGACGCTCTAGCCAAACTTGAATGGTTCCCAGTGGAGAAGTCCATAACCCCTCTTCCGAATTGGAGCATGGCTATAGTCAACCATGTCTGGAATGGATCAGAGAAGGCCAACTGCATAGACCTCAGATCGACACACTCTCGGCTGCTTTCCTCGCAATCTGACGTAGGCGAGAGAGTGGATTCGACCTCTCTTCCTCTGATATATGTGGTCCACGGTGGCTGTAGCTTCCTGCATCATGCATTTGGAATGCTGACGTGTAGGAATGTCCGGACACTTGGAGAAGTGTATGGTGTAATTCCACTACACAGGCAGGATTTTTACTGTACTGGAAGGCGCACTGGACTCCTGGTTCCCAGAAGGGAAGCGAGATGATCATCAGATATTCACCCCAGAGCTACATGGACAAAGCTCATCGCACATGATGCGCTGCGTCTTATGGTACAGGAGGATTCTTGGCCAAAGGAACATTGTCATTGGAGAGTCCGCAGGTGTGCGAGGCCGGGAATATATCCCTCATAGCAAAGCAATTCATGCTACACCACCGAGGGCACTATCACTGAGCATGCCATTGCATGGTACCAGTAGATCTCAGCCTATAAATACTGCGAAGCTCCCTCGTCCGGTCTACTATCCCATCCACATCGATTTGAAGTATTGAACATCCCAAGGCAATCGGCTTCCAGCTCTACCACTGAATTCGTTTACTCTTCCCCAGACTCAACATTATGGCATCAGCACCCGAAGTGACGGTATTCAAAGGCAAGTACACTCCAGGTGCTGAGGACTTTAACGTCTCAACTGGCGATTCTCCGCGGAGGGCACCCAACGCCGACAGCCCGCATGTGCTCATTATCGGCGGTGGTGTCAGCGGATTGCTGGTCGCATGGATGCTTCTCGACCAGGGCACTCGAGTAACAATTCTTGCCAAAGAGTGGGCACGCACTTGGGACTTCAGCGAGTCACGTATCACTTCTCAGATTGCCGGGGCTTTATGGGAGATGCCCCCAGGGGGTTGTGGCTTGACTGAAATCGAATCTCCAGGCGATGGCTGGGCCACTGTGCAACATTATCGAGACTGGGCCATGCAAAGCTATGCATTCTATACGGCCTATGCAGACATTTCCGACGAACACGAGAAAGGTGGTCACTCCTTGGGCCTCTCCGTCGCCAAGCTTCATCAATTCTTCTATGAAGACGTCATCTCCAGCTGCACCGACAGATCATTGCCACAATATGAACACAACGACAAATATAAGGCCATCCAGACTTACGTCATCAGCGGCGATGCCTCCAGGAATTATGCCGCGAAAAGGATGATTCGCAATCATGCTGTATACCATAACAAAGAGGAAATCACAAATGCCTTCAAGCAACCATCTATCAATCTGAGCTACGGTGGAAAGGAGTTCAAAAGTGGCTACACCCATGACGCCCCGATTATCAATACTGACAAGGCATTGGGCTATCTCATGGCGCTTGTCCAACGAAAGGGGGCAACACTGGAGACCCGAGTGGTGAAAGATCTTAAGGAAACTGGTCGGCAGTTACTAGCAGACTACAAGGCCGATGTCATTGTCAATGCCACAGGTCTCGGTGCCAAAGAGCTAGTCAACGACCAGGACGTGTACCCGGTTCGTGGCGCAATCCGTCGCGTTGAGAATACACGCTACAGCAAGTTCCGTCATCTGAATGACGCCTATCTGGTTCCTGCACAAATGGGGCCGGGTAATGTATCAACCAAGACGGTGTTCATTGTGCCTCGAAACGACGACATCCTCTACGTGGGCTCCATCATCCAACGGCATAGCGATACGATGAATCTGACTGCTGAATCGCCCGAAGTCCGGCAGATGTGGGACAGGGCAGGAGAGTTCATGCCCAGCTTGAGTCACGCAGGCTTTGTGAACCACTTCCCTTTTGCCCAAGGCTTGCGTCCATTCACCAAAAAGAATGTCAAGGTCAGAGCTGATGAGGACTGTGGATTTCCTCTCGTTCATAACTATGGACACGGAGGATCTGGCTGGACACTTGGCGTTGGAACTGCTCAGTGCGCAGTGTACATTGTCCAGAAACTTATCGCTGACAAAAGGGATCTCTTAAAAGTGGTTAAGTCCGCAGATTCGTGGACGGATACAGCTGTGAAGAACAGGATTGTCAATGCAATCGAGGGAACCCTGGGAGAAACTGAGAAGCAGGACCTCTTGACAGCGATTCAGGGTTCAGCAACTGCCAAGTCCTACTTAGCCAACAGGCTTATCAATGATAAGACTATTTTCATACAATTAGTTGAGTCAAGTTGTGAGCAGCCTGAGAAGGACGACTTTCTTGACGCAATCAAGGGATCCCTGGATGAAAGCGCCAAACAAGCACTCTCGGAAAAGATTCAGACTTCACTACTTTTAACACTCTACCTGAAAGACAAGCTTTTCGCTGATAAACCTGGTCTTTTAGAAGTGGTTATGCGGTCCAACTTGGATCCAACGGTGCAGCAGAAGTTTCGGAATGCAGTCAAGGGGACACCGGAACAAGCTGACAAGGACGAGCTTTTGGTCAAGATAGACGCTTCAACTGAGGAGAGTATCAACAAGGATCGGCTTAAAATGGTTGTCAACAAGTGGTATGCAGAATTGAACAAGGCGTCGGCTAAGGTTGTCAACGATGCTATATACCTTCGAACTTGACCTGGCATTCAGGTCCTTTGGGTGACGCGGGGTTCTTGTTACTATGTCCTCCTATTGCTAAGTGTTCATCGCGATTCAGCCGCGCTGCTTCCTCCTTTCACTCGGTAAGAGATACTATGACTATGAGTAGATAGTGTGTCTTGGGAATGTCAACTTCTTTGACTCTCTCTAAAAATCATATTGGTTTTGTATTTTTGATTTTACGATAATTATATCAGCGTCACTGGTCCTACGTAGTACCTGAATATTAACCCTATGTAACGGTGGCTTGGTATATAGATCAGTCCAGGGCATTCTGACCTTTTCGCCTTGTGGAATACAGTTCCCTGGCTGTATTTCTCGCACCCTAAATATTGAGTAATTAGGGAAGCGATCAGGTTTTGGATGTGTCGGGACTTACTCCGTCGCGTGGCGTGGGTCAGGGGATACTGGCCTCGGAGATATCTCCGAGACGACCATACATGTGCACCCACGAAGGAATAAAACAAGAAGGCTTGAATTCAGTCGTCTATATAGCTCCTTGTGGATAGTAGAGATGTCCAGTCATGAATGAATCACATTCTCAAAGGATGAAACTTTTCCCCTCTTGTGGGTATCGTAAGTCACCCTACATGCTCTGCACTAGCGAACTCGTCACTCTTAGAGGACAGAGAATCAGTTCGTTTCGCCCTCCTCTGGACTTCACTATCCTCGTGCTGGATGAACCTAAGCGGACGCTTTGTCGAGGTGGCATCCGGATCACCGGCCACGATCAATGGCGGGTTGGACCGATAGTAGGCATCCACGTCTTCCAATGTTCGGTTTGCTGCAGTCTGATCAGCACGTAGTCCACGCATCGACCAGCTATGTGTCAACAAACCTGTCTCCGGATAAAGGAAGTAGATAATCGGTAGAAAGACGGCATTGAGCACAGTCCACACGATCCAGAATCGCCACCCAATGTTTTGGATCCCAATGGGTGTGATCTCAACAATAGCAAAATTGGTGATCCTTTTAAATCATCACGTTAGTACAAGACACACACTAGTAACTAATCCTGTTTGACATCTCCTACCAATTCGTTGCCGTTGCAACCGCCGCCCCTTTAGTCCTCATCGGCAAGGAGTTTATTTCGGTTGGATACAGCCATGGCACGCCGAGCATTCCCATTCCGAATGCAATATGGTACAGGAAAAAGAAGGCAACTGAGGCAGTGGCGTATACCTTATCGATCTCGGCAAACCTAAGCAAGATAGTGATTATTAGGAAGCACACAAACTGGCCAAAACCAGAAAGCATCATAAGACCTCGGCGGCCCAGCCTCTCGACCACTGTAACTGCCAGGCAAGAAAAGATGAAGTATGACGTCGCATTGCAGGCAGTCAGCAGTCGTGCCATGGTATTCGAGAGTCCCACCGAGTTCATCAACACTGTGGGCAAATAATAACTCATGATGTTTATTCCTTTAGACATGCCATGGTTTATTAGCTGGGAGTTGTGTACGAATGGTGCTCATTGCCTGGAATACAAACATACCTTGAAGCTGCTGAATGGCCTGTGTGCCGGCGCCTAGGAGCAACCGGCGAAGGGTTTTGGTGCCGTCAGACTGCCGACGAAGCAAGAGGTCGCGCCACCGAACGGCATTATCGCGCTCGTACTGGATGCTAAACTTGATTTCGTTGTGCTGGGTCGTGATATAGGGGTCGTCAATGGACATTCCTTCTATACAGGCAAGCACTTCTGCCGCTTCATCATGACGATCATGTGCTATAAGCCATCTGGATGGTTCTCAGAATAACTTGACAGTCTCTAAGCAGGGAATCACCAGCATACCTTGGAGACTCGGGAAGCCACGGGACAGTGAGGAATAACATGATCACAAGGACGAGCTGCAGAGCGATAGGCAAACGCCACGCGATGGGTCCCTCGTGGAAGGATAGCCCGTAATTGATCCAGTTGACGATACAGTAGCCACCAACATTCAACCCCAGTTCAAAGATAACGAGCTTTCCTCTCCATTTGGCCTGTGCTGTTTCAGTTTGCCAGATGGGTGCCGTGGCTGTGTTCATACCATTGCCGACACTGTACACCTGGTTAGTCTTCCGTTGACAAGCTTGGCCCGAAAGACAAATCAACTCACCCTAGTACAACCCTGCCGACGAACATCTGGGCCAAGCTGTATGATGATGCTTGCAGAATGGTCCCTATGGCTATGATAGCAGTACCCAAAATGATACAGTTTTTACGGCCCTGGCGGTCGCCGATCGCAAATGCCAGAATGGCACCGAAAAAGCAACCAATATCATAGATGGCAGTCACCGTTGAAAGTGTTGTAGTCTTTGTAGGGCCGACCAGGTCATGGAGCTCAAGGAAGTCTTGTGTCACTACTACGCCGCCTGCCAAAAAAGTGGTTAGTTTCCCTGTATTCACGACGAAGGAGCGACATACTGAAGACACCCTGATCGTATCCGAACAGTGTCATGTCCACACCGCAAGCGACCTGTGGTTTCACCATTGTTATATTCTGCTCCTAACTGAGATGGAGCATCGTAAACATCACAACTCACTGTGAGCCAAAAGGTCAGCCATCCCCCGGTCAGACCAAAGTAGGGTTTCTCAAAGGACAGCAGCATCTTCTGAACTATGAGCCCAAGTACTTGGTGTTGTTGAAAATATTAGTACACACAGGCATTGATATCGGGCCCATGCCTAAGAGCCGAGCTTTATATACACCTTCTGAACAGCAGGCTGCCCCGGATTGCCGGGGGAAAAACCGGGGAACGATGTTGGTGTGGCCGAAGGCAACCCGACAATCACCTTGTGTAGCTTCCCCGCCCATCCGGGGTCCATTTGTGATGCCATTGTGGGGTATAATACTTGCGCTATGTTCCAACCTGGCTCGGCGGCTTAGGGTTTCTATCCAGGGAAAGTCAAGGCTGTCCAGCTTTACTCATGCCTGGGGAAATGGGGCACCAATCACGGACATAGAGCCGAAAACCTGGGCGACGGCAATCCGCCGAGAGTCCCAGATGATAGCGACAGCCTGTAAAATACGTCCGACGCATCGGAGCCTGCTGTAGACAAGAATATACAACAGAGTATATTTGCTCACGCCACTAGTAGCCACTGGTCTTCAATGCGGTCTTCTAGAACAACGGTAAGCCATTGCGCGTGCTCTCCCTTCGTGATGCTTCCGTCAATATTCCTTGATCTAGGCGGACCAAAGCTTACAGGGTGTGCTTGTGTATACACTATCCGTGAAAATAGCCAGATCTTCGTCGTCTGGGCAACAATGGGGTGGGCGTCAAGTGGTGCCACCAGTTCGACCTCGGGTCTATCTGCGAATGGTTAATGGCTTGCCATCAAACATTCCTTAGTGAAGGGCGCCGATGAACAGTGGCATGCCATGCGTAGATCAGAATTACGAGCTGATATTACTGTCGGACCTTCCTCCGAGCTGCTAAATAGCTCTGACTATTTGTATCCTTGCCTCTCGGTCCACTCATTTGCGCCATAGCTTATACACATGTAACATGTTCAACTAGAAACCCTAATTATAGTTATTTCCACCCAATGCAGATGGAGGAGATATCATACACCGAACAATATAAGGCGTTACCTAATAGAGAGAAGGGATACATAAGTCTAAATGATTGTTTTCTTGTTTATTTTTCTTCGGTATGGCCTTATTCGAGCCCCACGCTCGACTGTTCGACCTCGACAATTCTCACCACAAGAGGCAGCCTCAATCCTCACTCCCATGCATTATATTATGGGCAATCCCAGATATGAATAACCCATAGCTAGAGATCTAAATCTATCCACACATGGCTGCAGTTCCGCCCTCCCAAGCCCACATTCTTCTCGACCGTCCCCGTTTTCAGTGGTCACACTTGACCTTTCTACCCCATGTAGTGTGTGTATCCTCTCATCACCACTTCAGTTCTTATTCTACTATGTAGCTCAGAGAACCCGTTACTGAAAAACTAGAATCTCTAGAGAAAGGTGAGGGAGTGAAGAAAGATGCTTCCTTTCAAGAAAAATGAAGCAAACCATTCAGAAAATATATGTTTCGGTGTAGGATCGGTAAGGTTCCACGCATTTGACATTAATTGTAGGAAAAGACATCAGTAAGGCAATTAATAAAGGCTAACAAGGTATGAAGATTCCAACATCAGGAGAAATATGTATATAATATACATGGATCGAAGACCTAGTATTGACATCATTACGCCCAATATAGCCTGCCTAAGCGCTGCCTGGAAAAAAGTGGGGCGGTCAGATGATCTGGCGTCGATTTTGTATCCGAATATCATCGCGATCCGTGCTTCCAGCCAAGAACACAAGTGTGAGGGACCAGCCCACAATGGAGAACTCAAACCCCAATAGAGAAACTAAGTCACGATGGGCGTGCATCCCATGCCGCACGCGCAAGGTAGTCCAACCTGCCTTCGGGGTTTCGACCATATCGCTCTAACCTTGATTGCTCTAGGTTAGATGCGACGGGAATCGCCCGTCTTGCGCACGATGTAATGAAAGAGGGGATAGCTGCGAGTACAGTGCCGTAAGGCAGCGTCCTCCAAAGAATAAAATGTACCACTCAGCATTGTATCGTGCCTACACACTTAGTTACCCTGTGCTCATCTTGTGACACAGGTCTTACCGTGCTCTGACTCAGCGATTGGAGAATATGGAGCGTTTAATTTCGGAATCCATGAATCTCCCAACTACCCAAATGAGACGTGAATATCTACATGATATGACAGGCCCAGTCAATCAACAGACTACGGGGCTTTCGCCGGCTCCAAGTCAAAGTCCGCCGACAATTAACCTCTGCTCGCAAGAGGATAGGTCAATCTCTCTTGACAAGAAGGATAGGAAAGGCGAGAGATTGTGTATAGGTAACTAACGCAGCGCAGGAAAAGTCCAAGATTCACAGACCACAACTAACTTAGACACCATCCAACAGGATCATGCGCTATACTTTCTCCCGATGGTATCCGCTGGATAGATGCACTGGTAGGCGATGACAGCTTTAGTTCCCTCCTGTCTGGCCTGAAGATTCCAAGAAAAGTACCTTTGGGAAATTTGGAAGGACGGGCCAACCATCCTTTACCCCCTAATGATACAATCATCGCATGCGTCAAAGGTAATGGCCTCTATGCATGTATACGGTTGCTCAAAAATCTCATACCCATCAGACTTTTCCGCCACCTATAATAGCTCCATCCATTTACTCGAAGACGATTACCTGGCCGAAATACTTCAAAGGTATCTCAACGACCAATCCTTCTCAGATGCCACATCATATGCAGCATTGAATATTGTTTTAGCCCATTCGCTAAGCAAATTCGATAATATGCGACCCGATGAAGCCGAAAAGTGCTTTGAAAATTCTTTCAGTATGCTTCCTGCGATGATGTTGCAGAGCGCCAATAAATTTAGCATCGCGACAATGCTTTTCATGGTCCTGATCCTGATCCTTACAACGAGAGCTTCTTCACTAATTCTCCTTAGGTTATGTACCTTATATATACATCAAGAAGCCATACTTCTGCCGCCATCCTCGGAGCCGCCATCCAGTCAATTCTCATGGCTGGCTACCACCATACTGTACCCACTCAAAGTAGCTCTGCAGCTCTGCACGAAAGGACCCTGCTTTATCATGCCTTTATAATAGAGCAAGACTTGGCCATGTACCATTCAACACCACCCTCACTTAAAAGCGTCCTGCTCCCCTCTCTGCCAGAGGAGGACCCAGAAGATGGGCGTAACACGCTTACGCTTGACGATGGCTCCACGTTAAACTGGCTCCGTGAACAGGTCATCCTGGGCAAGATCCAAGACAAAGTTTACGACAGGCTTCGCTCCCCGCAGGCCTCTACGCAGTCTCCAGAACAGTTATATGCCGGAGTGATGGAGCTCGACGAAGAGTTACAAAGGTGGAGGCAGAAAATCCCAGACATGGCTCGCCCACAAACTTCTTTAACTGGCTTAGACGGCTCGCGTCTAATGTCTCTAACAGTACTCCATTTCTCCTACTTTCAACTTCTTATATCTATCCACTCCGTTGTGTTTAGTAAAGTTGTCCCTCTTTGGAATCAATACGAAGAGAGCGACTTGGTCATCTCTAGTGTGGCATTGTGCGTTAGTGCTGCGCGGGCCACGATCTCCCTACTGAACTACCATGACCAGGGCCACCCGTTCACCATGTAAGTGCCCACATTCCTGCACAAAACAACAACCATGAGAGCAATACTAACAGCCTTGCTAGCTACCTGGTATATCACATCGCCTGGACCGTCGATATCCTACTTATCAACATCTTGGAAAACAAAACTAGCCCCCAGGCCCGTGAAGATTTACATCTTCTGGGCACGGTGATCAGGTTTTTTGAAAAGCATGATCCAAACTGCGAAACTGCCGTTCCTTACCACGTCAGTCGGCTATACTACCAAGTTGCTCTTCGGGCTATTAACAATGCAGCTGCTTCACAAAGCACCGGTCTAGAAACCCCGGCTGAAGCCTTGGCTACAGCCAAGAACAATGATGGCCGCTCAACCTTTCCGTATCTTAATAATAATGACGCATTGGATATAGGTACAGTAACACCGGCATCGGGTTCGAATGGGTCCCCGAACCCTGTGTTGTACTCGTGGGGGATGCAGCTCAACTTCCTGCCTGAGCTTTGGCAGGATCCTCATCTGGCCATGTTGGACGACCATTTAGCCGAGCATTCACCCAACGTTTAGGCTGGATGTACGACTGGTGTTTGATAAGTCCAAGGAAGCGATTAATCAATTAGGAAAACGTGAACATGGCGACATAACTAGATGGACAAACCATATATGCTATACCAGGATCTGATAAAGGTCGAACAGTCGAATCCTTCGATCAATTCGGCTCTGTAGTAATATTATACTAACACTATTATATTTCACTTTGACATAGATTCGCTTCCGATGAATATGATACTTCTTTTGACCGGCCAAATGTCATACTATGATACGCACGCAAACAGAACCTCACCTGGGAAACCAAAAGGTCACGGTCATTTAATTACATGGCGTAAAACCTGACCTGAGCTTCTTCATCACCTAATTTATGCATCGTCATTGTCTGCATTTCTAGTGGATTGATTTGCTGAAGCGCTAGTCTGTACTCGAGCTGAGTCCTGTGGGACCTAAATAAAGAGAAGCCCGCCAGCAACTGTACAACTGAAGCTCACACCGTCCTGGAATCTGCCATGGCCAAGTAGGAAGGCAATACCGTTGTCCGGTCCACTATATTTGGAATAGCCCCATATCGCTGATTTGACTAGTGGTATATGTGCGTGGTATATCAAGCAGGTATGACTCCGGAATTGAGTAAGAAGGATCGAATGGCGGCTATCCTGATTGATTAATACTTTTCCGTACTATTGAATGTTAGAGATAGAGTATGTCATGTATGAATGTGTGGCTGTGGGGATAAGACAAGTGACTGATAGCAACCCGGAAAACCCAATAGATCCACTCTAACCATCCCCTTTTCTCTCCCCTCAGGGGTTAAGACACTACTTCAGGCTGCGTCTCTTTAGGTCCTTACTAGGCTCGGGCACCCGAGAGGCCCGGGGAGATTCGGGGAGATAAGCAGAATACTGGCAGTGTTGGTGCTTACATGCACGCTCGTCTCAGGGCCGGAGCAAGCTGCATGCCATCCTTGCCCAGGAGTATGACACCGTCAACACCTTGCGTCCATAATCAAGGTCTACAAGAAAACCCAAACAGCTAAACGAATTGGTAGAATGCGACACGGACGATCTTTTCCTCCAAGAGAGTAACTCAGTATAGTTGAACCGAGCATGGCTACTGTTGTTCTTGTTACGGGTGCTAGTAAGGGCCAGTAATAGACCCCTATGGTACATAAGTTATACTCAAGCACTAATGTTGAATGAAGGTATTGGAAGGGAAGGGCGTCTCACTGCGCTATCGATCCCTTATCTCGATAGGGCTTCTATTAAGCCGCGAGCTGGACCTCCACCGCATAGACCATGAGTCCAATGCGGTCTCTGTACACACTATCGAAGCCGAGATGGGTCGTCGGGTGTGGTGGTACTTGGTAGCGACCGACTGGTATGTCTTTGGTAAACTCGTTCTCAAAGCAACTAGGGAATACTAATACTTTGAGCCAGGCTGTTGGCCGCGAGGTATGGCGGTCCAGGCGAGGGCGTGTACCAGGCCAACCCGCGTCAAACGATAGTCAAGAAGCCGCGCAACATCAATGACCTAGACTTGCTTGACGTCGGACTGCACCTAGACTTACCCGTCTCCCAACCGACCGAGATGTCGTACTTCCTCCAACGGCTTCGCCTTGCCGAGATTTCATGAAGCATCGTCGACCACACCCCTATGGCTGTGACGAGCGCAGGTGGGGCGAGTTACTACGCTCATGTCATGGCCATGGATTTTGAGCTTGACCAGATGATCCACGACATCCCATCCTTCTTCCAACTCGATACCTACGAGTGCAGCTCCGACTCAACAACAAGCGGCATCTTTATTCAAGCCTACTTACCCAACTCGGTGATCCACACCCAGCGCTGTAAATTGTACCTCACGTATTCACGTATCTTACATCCGGACCGAACAACAACTTGGCCTACACGTCCTCACGAGAGACATGTCTCAAGTCCGCGTGACAACTCATCCGCGCTGAAGCACAGCTCGAGCGCGCCCAGCACCCCTTCGTGCAGATGTGATTGCGCTTATCCACCATTCTGTATGGCGTCTTCATGGCGAGAATTGTGCTCCTGGCCGATGCGTGCGTCAACGGAACTGGCTCATTGCAAGATTAAATCCGTTATGGGGAGGTCGCCGAGGCCCTGCGCATACTGGAGGATGCAAGAAGCCACTCGCTAGCTGCGGCGAACCTGCTCGAGTCGCTAATGCAGGTCTTGGAGAAGCATCGCGCTTAGTAGCAGATCTCACGGGTATCCGCACCGCTGCAACTGGGGGGAGCCTCTACTACTCGTACTCCTGCCACCAGTACAACCCCGGTTATGAGTGTCACGACCGCGTAGATGTACCAGAGGCCCGATAAACTGTCACTCGCGGGGACTCCTAGCCCAGTGGACGCGAACAGAAGCGGCCCGATGGGTGCTGTTCCGGACCAAACGCCTGTCACGACAGGTCAGTCGTCATATGGCAATCAGCTGGCTCAGAGCCTCGAGGAGCTAGTTAGTAGATCTTGATGGTTTCCAGTGGGATGATCTTTTCTCCGGTATGGTTGCCTCTACATTTTTCTAATCCTAGGATAGGCAGCCCGATACAATGTCTCCCGTGCGACTTGGATATATGGAATTTGGACGAGAGAATGCCGATTGTTGCAAATGTAGAGTATAATTTAATATTCCTATATCATTGATTAGTCTTACTCTTGCACTAGTTGGGTGCTCGGTTTCTTGACAAGTAGTTTCTGCTGAAGCAGACTATATATTTAATTCAGACTGACACTAATGTATTCTGAGCGTGAACGTCTCTCGCACGCCATACTTGGCATTTCTTTTTCCTTCCTTCTCTTTGCTTTTCTTTTTCTTTTATATTTCTGGAACCCACTCTTCCCAAGCACGTTTACAATCCGACTCCGTTCCGAAGCCAAGTGCCGCTGTGCGTCTGAAATAGCACCAGTAGTCAAATTCCAACGGATCCAAAGTGAACTCGTCGTCGTCGCTATTCTCTCCGATATTCTCCTCGACCTTCTCCGCGACATTCCAAATACAATCAATCACCCACGTGAGCCAAATCAGTGGAGGTGGGAACTTGCGGAAATATTCAATCCATTGGGCTTCGCTCATTCCCTCTTTAGCGCTCCAGGCAGAATATATCATTAAATAGGATTCGCCGGAGCCCATACGCCAGAAGATCTCAAATGGGTGTATGTCTGGGAACGTGACATACGGGGGAGGAACCGCTCCATGTTCGGCGACTAGTTTGTTGATTTCTTCCTCGTACGGTGCGTCGTCGCTCATTCTAATGTCTTGTTAGCTCTCGCGGAAGCGCATTGCGATGCGCTGAGCTGGTACATGAATCTGCAGCGCCTTGGGCAGCGCGTCTCAATTTAAGACGAATCTTTCTTGCGCGGTAATCGCCTGGGACGACCTATGTCGAGGCGTACGTGGAAGTGCCAGGTGTGAATAAATTAAACGCCCCAGACGCTGGTTCTGGTTCCTGGTAACCTAATGACTAATCGCATCAACGCTTTCCTACTGGCTCACGCGAGACACACCGTGTAGGGTATAAGGCGTTGATGATTGCCGCGGCTACGAGAAGAGATCGACGGGAGAGCCAAAGCGGCATTCCAGTACAGTGAGCCAATTATACAAGCCGGCATTCTGGTGTCGGGTGCGATTATACACGGAAGATTGACTCACTACTATCTTATTCGCTCATCCTGACCCTCTCGCACATTTCCATTGTAATACAGGTGTGTTGGTGCTCGACTGTATGTACATAGAGGACCGGCAAATACCACATGCCACTTCTTGTTCTAGTTGGCTCAATACCTGCCTATGAGCTTTCTGTACTATTGCATTTGCATTCTTATCAGGCGAAACAGAGGAGAACTATTCATGAGCCTAAGTGTACTTTATATGGGCGACTTTCCCTCTGTCATCTTAACTGACAGGTGCCGCAACTGAGTTTTCTTCATTCAAAGCGCTCTTTTGCCTGTGACATATCAATATGGAGGCTCTCTAGCGCTGTCGTCCGTTCTTCAGCTCAAAAAATGGCCAAGGAACGGATGAGGTGAATGAAAGCATATGGGATGAAGTCTATTGTGTCTGGCATACAACGTTGGCGTCCCAGAACGAAATGATTCTCTAAGGGGGGCCTGGCCAAGGTTTGAAATTGAATATAGCGATCTGTATTTCAACTCGACATAGCACATCAAGATATATTGGCCTGACTCGCATATGGAGATGATCGTTAAAGCATGGGTGGACATGCGCTTGGTTTTCGGCATATGGCGTGTGCCGTGACACGAGTAACGTCGAATCACTGAATTCCGCTTTGTTTTTATCTCCAGTATTTAGAGATTTGCTCGGAGTATAAACCTGATTCTAAGTTTTCAGGCTGGCACCGCCGCCAGACGGCATCTGCCTCCGGGTTAGATCCCATGAAAAAACAGCCCAGAGGGCGAACAACGTGCTGCAACACGATGTCTGCGCCTTGATCGTACAAAACTCCTATATGGTCTTCCATCCACGCAAAGCCCGGATAATACGGCAGAGAAGTGTACCGGGTAACGTAGTCCCGATCGTGATTCTCCAGGTTGCACATGATCCTAAAGCCACAATGCTTCGATCCCATTTTCATATATAGCAACACTTGTGCATACAGGTTTGCCATGCGTATGGGAGGGTTTTGGTTCGCAGCCGAGTTCACTTCTATGCTGCCGCCCTGGTCATCACCATCCTTCCGGCATTTGACGGAGAGAATCTTGGTGCTGGCGATGGTGCTGTTCCCGCCGGTCGAGAGCATACAGTAGCCCAGCTTCCTGGCTGGCGGCTGGGACGTCAACATGTTCCGCCACGACGCGCATTCTCGGAGATAAGGGTTGTTCTCCCGGGCCTTTGTATTGGCGTTGGGATCTTGTCCGTCGTGGTCGATGAAGTCGTCGTTGGCCATGCTCAGCTGGTACACAGGCATGGACTTGAAATTCTTCATGCCGTTGTAGCTTACGTCCTCGAAGAGATAGTCGTAGCAACCTTCGTCGGGTGCTAGGCCCTGGATAGGGAACGGGCAGCCGATATCGTAAACGGGGGTAAAGAAAGGCGGGAAGTGTTTCGCCAGCAGTGGATTGACGATGGTATTTGTGTCTGATGGGTCATGGTTGTCTTCGGGCAGCAGAAAAAGCGCCCGCTGCAGGGGTGGAGACGCTGTAATCAGGCTGTTCCATGCCCTACAGACTCGTGTTGCTGAGACGAGGAGGGTTTGCATGTCAAGATGGAGGAGAATCTGCTCAAGCAGCTCGGTTGTGCCAATTCGATGTATGCCCACTCTTGACCCGTCCGATTCCACGGGACGAGGCGTGTTTGGCATGTCGTCGTAAGACAGTTTTTTACGAGGCCATTTAGGCGACGTGAGTGGCTTTCGCGGTTTAGCTGGCGACGAGCTAGCTGTATATTAAACTAATGAATTGCCTGCCAGGCAACCAACGAATTTTCTATGCCCGTTGCCAAGCAGACTAAATATGGCGATCTACCACTATGTTCCAACGTCTATGGCTGACGCCATACAAGAATCAATCAATCATAAGAATCTCGTTGTGGCTCCAAACACATTTACAACGTGGTACCATGGAAGCGCTTCACACAGATTGCCATAATGTGGCCAGCCATATCCCACGGGGACCTCGCCCACCGCGTGCACAGTGCATTCACAAGGAATCCCACTATTAGAAGCAGCTTTTTCGTATCACGGATCGTGAATCGGATTATGGTAACAGTGGCGCTTTGCCAACCTCGTATACGGCAGATCCGGCAAGTCTGCCTTGCGGCTTGGCGAGGTTTATCCGTGGCTCCCTCAACAGGCTCCCACTTAGGCTTCATTTAACAGCACGCTGAAAGCTGCAAGTACCACCGTGCGCAACAGCTTCAACCCTACATGGACAAAATACAATTATCACAAGATGGCTTTAAGCGCCTAGCCAGGGCAGGCCTCCATGACAGCATCATCGGCTGTCTCGTGGGGTCCGCGCTGGGCGACGCGGTCGGTCTCTACACCGAGTTCCTCTCCGGCGACATGTCGGCCGCCGCATATCCCGCGCGCAAGTTTGTGCTCTCCCCAGAGTCGCAGGCGACTCCATTCCGCCGAGACGCGCACCGAGGACCGCATCGACCCGGCGAGTGGACCGACGATACCGACCACGCCATGCTACTGCTGCTCTCCTGCCTGCACACGGACCTCAAAACTCTCGACCCAGCAGACTTTGCAGCCAGACTGCATGTCTGGGTGCAGTTTGGCTTTCTGCCGCTCGATACCCTGCCGCTGGGGCTGGGACGCGCGGTGGGCGCCATCGTGCGGACAAAGACCTATCTTGATGACCCGGAGGCGGCAGCCCGGCGGCACTGGACTAACTGCAAGTACAACGTGGCGCCCAATGGCAGTCTCATGAGGACGCATCCGCTGGGGTTGGTCTGTCTTGACAAGAACCTGGACGAGACGTTTGACCTGGCAGCCGCCTTTTCGGTCGTGACGCACGTCGACCCGCGATGTGTAGTCTCGTGCGCCATCGGGACGGCACTCGTGCGCGGGCTAGTACTACGAGAGGTTCACACAGAGGCAGACATCGATTCCATGATCGATGCGGCCATTCACTGGTATGCGAAGCACCGTGCCCAAGCGTTGCAAGAGCACCCGGAACGGCGAGACGAGCCAGACCTGGACGTTTCGGAGCTGCGCCGACACGCCAAGGTAGAGAGCCTCGACGATTTAGAGCTGGACGACAGCGGCAAGATCGGCTACGTATACAAGACTCTGGGCGCAGGCGTGCACCTCCTCCGTCTCGCTATGCGTGATACTGCAACCAGCATGCTCACATCACGGGCACTGGCGTTTGAGCCGCTCATCACAGACCTCGTCATGCGAGGCGGCGACGCTGACACCAATGCCTGCTTTGCGGGCGCGCTGCTGGGCGCTTATTTGGGCTACGCTAATCTGCCGCTTAACTGGCGCAATGGCCTGCGACACGGTGAGTGGTTGCTGGGTAAGGCTGAGGGCCTGAGCCAGATGTTGGGCGTCGCGGATGGCGAGTATGTCGGGTCG
>NW_015378217.1:0-63203 GCF_001204775.2 Aspergillus nomiae NRRL 13137 | reverse complement strand
CTCAACCCCCCCCCAAATACCCACTATCCACCCACACACATGGCTCTCAAAAGAGAATCACCTAAGCAAAGAAAGGGAAGGACGCCCCGCCAGTAGGCTTAGGGGGAAAGCCAGACGACGGAGTAGGACGAGGACCGCTTCCAGATGGCTGAGGGAAGCCAGAGGCTGGGTTCCAGTCGGCTTCGGGCCGTGACCCTCGCCGTGGTGACCGCCGTGGTGACCACCGTGATGACCGCCGGGGAAACCACTGGGGAAACCACTGGGGAATCCGCCGGAAGGAGCGGGTCCACTGGGGGTAGGGAAGTCGGGCTCGTCGTTGTTGTCGTCGCCTTCGTCGGTGTCCTGGGATTGTTGCTTCTGGAATCCGCCGAAGGAGGAGTCACCGAAGGGAGAGTCGCTGGAAGGTGATCCCGATGGAATGGGGAAACCGGATGGAATGCCGGAGGGAATGGGGAAGCCGGAGGGGATACCGGAAGGAATTGGGAAGCCGGAGGGAATGCCAGATGGCACAGGGAAGCCGCTGGGGTCGGGGAATTGGAAGCCCTCGTCCCGCTTGTCGAACGACTGTTCGGGGAATCCTGCTCCGCCGGAGGGAGTAGGGAACTCGGGCTGTCCGGAGGGAGCAGGGAAATCAGGCAGTCCGCTGGGAAAAGGGAAGCCAGCGCCACCAGAAGGAACAGGGAAGCCACTGGGCCCAGGGAAACCAGCGCCACCGGAGGGGATGGGGAAGCCAGAGGGGAAAGTTCCGCTAGGTTCAGGGAAGTTACCCTCGCCGCCCTCCTGAGGCTGGCCCTCGGACGGATTGCCGGACGGGATGGGGAAGCCGGATGGCAGGTTAGGGAGAGACTGACGGTCGCCGCCCTCGATGTGCTTGGGCAAGGCAAGGGCACAGCCCACGAGGCCAAGAGCAGCGGCGTTGGAGAACTTCATTTTGGATAGTGGTTAAGGAAGGAAAGTAATTAAAGTATGAGATATGGTTTCAAAGGAGTGCGTTTAAGGAATGCCAGATTCACTTAACGAAAGCTGATGAGGTTGATCCTGAGAAAGAGGTTAAGATCCATCGGGGAGTGGAAGGCCTTTATAATTTCGACAGCCAGGGGGCATCAGAATGCCGATAGCTTGAACCAGCTGATGAAGAGCGGTTAGCCAGGATCACCTCATCAAAGTTGGAGGTAGATCCCAAGCTCGGACTGCAGGGGTTCGTTTTCAGGCACGCCAAACCTAATATTGAGAAGTGGAACAGCGTGGAACCATATCGGAATCAGGTTGAGTCCTGTGTATCATTCCCCAAATGGGACTTCTTCTCCACGGGCTAGGGGCGTTCGGGTAAATTGCCTGCAGCCCTAAGTGTAGTCAGACGGCAATGGTCGTCTTGTGAAGGTTGCCAGTATTCTAGTCGAGGTTGGAATAAGATCAATGAATACTTCCACAGGGTCAAATTTGAGTATACCCTGCGTATACCCTGAGTGTACCCTGAAAACAAGGGTCTGTGTATACGCGGCAATGATGAAATCGCACACCATCCTGCCCAAATCGACATCTAATTCTCCGGCTCATGACGTGCTTTGGAGCCATCCGGAAGCATTGGGAGACACACCATTACACTGGGCCAGCCAACTCTAAGCTCACAGCGTTTCCTCTCATGGTCTTGGAGACGGAGATCGTTGTGTCTATGAAGAGCAGACCCACCGAGAGACAATTGACCGCCAATCACATTGACGGGCCAATGGACTGTTGCTTAGATCGACATTTTAATCCACTACAAGGCGTATCGAGTCAGAAAATAATCCCTATTGGTGCAACCGACCTAAACTTCAGACGACCTCTGTTTGAGCCCCTGGAAAGGGGTGTGGGACAGCACAAGCGCCAGAATATCCGAGGCCATCTTCGTCGAGTCCACGTCAGACCATGTGGTGCGAAGTCGGCACTGGGGAATTCTTGGCACGAGTAACCGAAGTTAATCCCAACTAAGAGTACGTAGTCCCGACGATCAACGGCTCCGTCTTGAAGCAGCCACTGGTCCAATGTGGCTGATGACCCGATGGTATGTCCTGGCCAGAGCATTGAAGAAAACCGACATGGCGGTTCTGAAACGGGCTGGTCAGGCCTAGAAACAGCCGGGACTGTTTTCCACAACCGTTATTGGAGGGTGAAGGCGCGCATGGAGTCGGGAATTCCGAGTGATGGAATAAGAAGGCGTTGGGAGTCAGAAGTAGATTGAATTGACTACGCACGGGAATTGCGGAAAAAAGCACGCACGGACGGCTGCCTGAGCCTTGAGGCCGGAGCCGGGCCCTGACTCCATCCCCTGGTATGATATGTCGCTTCTAATGCCGGTACCGAGCTTAAGTAGTGGCCTTAATTCGGCACATAGAGCCTTGTGGATCTTTGGGTAACCGGTTCATTGCCTATGAACTCACTCCGTTCTCGCAAGGATGTCCTACTCAGACAGACGGACCTCCGCTTAAGTCCCAAGTATTGCCTCTGTGCTATTGAAAACATACCCTCTGCTCCATAGTGTGTTTCTGGATCTTTACGAAAGAAAGACTGTCATCATTAGTGAAAAATTTCACTGATTATGCCGCACATAACGTCTCGTCCACCGTAAGCGCCATCACATCCGCACAATCAAGTATAAAGGCAAAGTCGTCGTCAGCTATCAGTCCCCACTACTAGCTCAACAATGAAACAATCGAACTGAAGCGACCTCCCGCTACTCTTACACACAATGTCTAGTATTCATATCAACGCTAACCTTAGCATAAACACTATGTTAACTCCTTATCTGATCCGTTCAAGCCCCCGCCAAGCCTCTGGAATCTCGTTCTAAATGGTAAGGACCAACAAGCAAGGCAATGGGTTAGTCCAATTCTGGACTTAAGGTCTGGACTATTGGAATCAAATGACGGACCAATGCTGAAGTAGTGGCCGTTTCGGATTTATTGCAGAGAAGAGTAAGGATCATCGAAGGGCGATGATCGTATAGGCGGAAAGCTGAAGTTTAAGGCGTTTGGCACGGATTTAGATTTATGCACGGAGGAACAGGTACCCTCCCTCTGTCATATCGCTAATTTTGTCTGGCACGCCGGTTCTCTCTGACGGCAGTTGGCTGCTTGCTAGCTTGTGTGGAGTCAAATAGCGAGGAAGCATATGCAAAGTAGAGTTTTCAGTCATAAAGTAGGGGGCGAATGCCGGGACATCGAATCAACTATCTCATACCGGGAATATATCGGCTCTTCTCGAGGCGAGGTGAGTTACATAAGTGAATCTCGTCGCTTTCTCCGAAAAGAGTATGGTTGCGAGTGAGATAGGCAGGTAAAAGCCAAAGACTGGCCTGAAGGCTAGCCAGTTAATGTGGGTTAGAAATTAGAATTGCAGATCAATCGACCCAATAAGGCTTTGGTTTGATATCATTTTCATAACAGACTTCAGAGTAGCATCAGGTTCTGCAAATTGACCAAGCAACAGTCCTGTCAGGTAGTCAATTGTGCACTTGATTTATTAGACAAGGCGTGTGAAATACTAAAGATAAAATTGCACACCTAGCTGCAGCACCATTGTGTTAGATGGTCTTTAGCCAGTCACCTTCCTCCGTTTCCCTGTGAAAGCTTGGGCCAGCAATTCCACCAGGAGCGTAACTGAGCCCGAGATAGATTGACATTACGCGGCTTAGGGAACACGCCGCAAGTACTGGATTGTTTTCGGCATTTCACCTTTTTTTTCATAGTGATCGTGTCACTTATTGCGATGTCCGTATCACAGACGGAGATTAACACAAGTAACTTGTGAATGAAACACCACTGTCAGCCTCTGTCTTGGAGACCTTCATCTTTGCACTGCATTCATTGGAGCACATTTAAATTGAGTCATTGTGAAGCCACCAGCAGCTGGACATTCCAAAGAGTAGCCGGATTCATAGCACCTTGTTTTCTAATTTCATATTTCCCAGAGATATTATGTGGACATCCACCCTTCTGGGTTCAAATGAAGATCAGCTTTCTCATGAACGTAGAAGTCGCGTCGATATAAGTTGTGACGGTGATTTCGCCTCAGACGCCCTCAATAAGCCAGCGATCGAAAAGTGTAACAGCAGACACGCTGGGAGAGATCACTTCCCGGGTCTCTGTGTAGCATGGATAGTCCTGTGTTGAGCGCCATGGCGAATGTACTAGTCAGCGGAATAGTTGATTTCCTTTGGCGTTTGCGAAGGTTGTACACAGCCAACTTATTTGATAAAGCAAATTAACGGATCTTTTCTCCATGACTAATCCTCGATGGTCTAACGGTCATGATTTCCGCTTGTCATCTCTTACGAGAACAAGCGCGGGAGACCTGGGTTCGACTCCCAGTCGGGGAGATTTTTTTCACTTCTAACATCTTGATCTCTGTTTTTTTTGTTGCCAGCAACCGTTTCTCTCGTTCTGCACCGTGAAGAGCCATAGATTTGAATAGTGTGAGATTCTTCTCTTTAGTGACTACATCCGTGAATGAAAGATGGATAAACTCTACGTTGAGATCCGCGACTGAGATCTGTTGTCTGCAGATTCAAATTAATATATACTATGGAAATCGTTGAAACCATGGCGTATCATCATTTCATCTATCGAGGTATCTAACCCTTTCAGATTTAATTAAACTTTTATAGGTGCAGAGTGAAACTCGCATGTTTAGAACCGCAAGTCCCAACCAATCTGGGGTCCAATTGTGGGCAATCCATCAGCCACGCTCTGCACGTCCTTATCTCCGCGACCACTCAAACACAAGACAATGTCCTTGCCAGGTCCCAGCTTCTTGGCTGTCTGAATGGCACCCCACACGGCGTGAGACGTCTCCAACGCGGGAATGATGCCTTCCAACTGGCTCAGCAGACGGAAGCCCTCAAAGGCCTGGGCATCCGTGGCAGACAGGAACGTCGCCCGCCCACTTTCCTTCCAGTTAGCCAGTTCCGGTCCAACTCCGGGGTAATCCAGCCCAGCAGAGATGGAATGAGTGTCGGAGATCTGGCCGTGCTCGTCCTGCAGGATATATGTGCGAACGCCATGCAGCACGCCGACGGAACCACCGGTTAACGTAGCGGAGTGTCGGTCCGTGTCGAGCCCGTCTCCGGCGGCTTCTACACCAACTAGCTGGACAGAGAGATCCTTGGAGAAGGGGTAGAACATGCCAACGGAGTTGGATCCTCCACCAACACAGGCAACAACGGCATCCGGCGACTTTCCCAGCTCTTGCATCTGAGCCTTGGTTTCATCACCGATCACACTCTGGAAGGTCCTGACCATCGTAGGGAAGGGGTGGGGCCCAATGGCAGATCCGATAATATAGTGGGTGGTATCCAGGCGGACAATCCATGCGCGGAAGGCCTCGTTCACGGCATCACGAAGGGTGCGCGATCCCGATTCGACGGGGATTACGGTGGCCCCCAGCAAGCGGATCCGGAATACATTCAAGGCCTGTCGACGGACATCCTCCGCACCCATGTAAATGGTACACTTCATGCCGAATTTAGCACACACGGTGGCGGTCGCGACACCATGTTGACCGGCGCCCGTTTCAGCGATAATCTCGGTCTTCCCCAACCGACGAGCGATCAGGATCTGACCCAGGGCATTGTTGATCTTGTGCGATCCAGTGTGGTTGAGGTCTTCCCGCTTCAGCCAGATGTTTGCACCGCCGACATGCTCGGTCAAGCGTGTCGCCTGGTGAAGGCTCGAGGGACGGCCCATGTAAGGATAGTACGACCGATATTCCTCCCAGAAGGTCGGGTCATCGAGAGCTGCCTGGAAGCCAGCCTCGAGTTCGGCGAGACACGTTGTGAGGGCCTCGGGGGCGTATTGACCGCCGAAAGTTCCGAAGCGTCCTGGTCCATCAGTCACCGCTGCCGCTGCGTCATCGGTCGGGGCGACCACTTTCGTTTCGGTCGTCTGCGGGATTGCACTCGTCGATGCGTCCAGAGTGACCTTCCTTTGAGTGATCTTCAAGCAGTAGTCCTCGACTGCCTGAGCGGCCTGTCCGGCCGGGGCGTCCGCCAGGATGTTAATCACCTGACTACCAATGACCGCACCGTCGGCGATGGAAGTCACGCTCAGGAAGTGCTCGCGCGTGCTGATTCCAAATCCAACTGCCACGGGGACATTACCGGACAGCCCCTTGACGCGCTGAATGAGGGCGGGAAGCTCTGTGTTGAGGGTGCCCGTGCGCCCGTGACGCCCATGCGGGAGACGAGATAAATGAAAGAGTCGGCCATGCTGCAGAGCGCCTTCATGCGCTGCTCGGTAGTTGAAGGCGCGATCAACGGGACGTAAGAGAGTCTGTCAATGGAGTCAGTAAGCCTGCCACATAAAACTTCCGTATTCAAGAGGGTAGTGTCACCCACCCCATCTTGGTACAGCCATTGCGGAAGCGAATCGCGTCTTCTGGCGGCAAATCCACAATAATGAAGCCGTTGACGCCGGCATCCTTGCAATCCGCCAGGATTTGGGACTCCCCGTAGCGTAGAAGGGGGTTGTAGTAACCCATGAAGAGAACGGGGGTTTTGAGTCCTTTCCGGCGGGCCTCCCGCACCATCTCCAACATGGAGGTAATGGTGACCCCATTTTTGAGGGCCTTCAGGTTCGACTTCTGAATGGTGGGACCGTCCGCAATAGGGTCGGTGAATGGGAGACCCAGTTCAATAATATCTACGGCCTTTATCAGGATCGTTGATTGACAGGATGGAGCTAAAATGACTCACCGGCTCCTCCGGCCTGCATGCCCAGCATGATGTCCGGGGTTTCCTCCGCCGTGGGGAATCCGGCCGTCACATAGGTGACCAGCGCCGGACGGCCTTCTTGTTGGCATTGGGCAAAGGTTTGTTTGAGATGGTCCATGGTGGAGTGATTGTCTGGTGGTGATAAAAATTGGAGAGGGGCGATACTTTTTATGGGGACCAAATTTACTAGGGTCTCCGATGAGTCAACGCCGACGCATCCACAATGGGGGTTCAAGCTGGCGGAACGATCCGTAAATTGGTCCCGCTGCGATATCGGTCTGACACTTTTCCTAGAGTGTCATCTAGTCAGGTACTAGTTGAAGGGTTAAGTATTTATACTAACCACGATCACCGTTCCATCTGCAAATAGTAAGCTTAATCGTCGTGATCTTGGAAAGCCCTAGCCTTTTTCTTTTAATACATGCTCTGGCCCCTCTTGTTCAGCTCCGCCTGCTAGCTGACAGACAAGCATTGGGAACTCCATTCCTGTATCAAATACAAGTAATTTATTCGATCATTATCAATGACCGACAATAAGAACCAGTGTATTCCATTCCTGCGAGATATCCAGATGGGTTGTAATCAAGGACACTTTTCAATACGACAGTACCGTAAGACGGCAGTCCAAACTACTAGCTTCACCTGGTAACGACAGCTGCAGTGCCACCAACCATGGAACAACAATACCGTATTATATCACCAATCTACCCAACAACTTGAAGTCACCGACACCATCCGAACATACTACAGTAGACACAACAAACTAATGACCCAATGCGACGCCTCATCAAACACCTAATCCAGCGCATCTGGAGAAGACCCGCCACACT
Source organism: Aspergillus nomiae NRRL 13137 (assembly GCF_001204775.2). Lineage (NCBI taxonomy): Eukaryota > Fungi > Ascomycota > Eurotiomycetes > Eurotiales > Aspergillaceae > Aspergillus > Aspergillus nomiae. Next base: position 55,625 of record NW_015378217.1, on the reverse strand, counting down.
CGCTTTCTTCTTCACCACGGTCTTCCTCATCGCGCCCCTGTTCCTCTACCATCTCCTGGCCTACCCCCTCGCCAACGACCCCCGTCTCGTCCCCCGGGCATTCCGCACGGCCAAGAACATCCTCCTGGTCACCGCGCATCCAGACGACGAGACCCTCTTCTTCAGCCCGAGTATTCTCTATCACAGCGACGATGCGACCGTGACCCGCGCTTTACTGGCGCTTTCATCTGGTTTGTCTTCAATCCCCCCCCCCCCCATTCTCATACTAACACAGACTGTATCCCTCCACCCGGACACACACATCACTCTCTAACAAGAAAACAAATACACCCAGGCAACTACGACGGCATCGGCAACACCCGCCACAGCGAGCTGCAGCACAGCTGTGCCGAACTCGGGATTACGCCCGAGCGATGCCTGAACCTAGATCACTACGAGCTCCAGGATAATCCCCGGAAATGGTGGCGGGAGGATCTCATCGAGGAGCTTGTGGGGCAGTACGTCCAGAAATGGAACATTGATTTGGTGGGTCTCTCTTCCACACATCCCAAAGCGTTATAACGGGTTTTAACTTAAAACGTATGTATATCCAATAGATCATCACGTTCGATAGCGGGGGTGTATCTGGACATGTTAATCATCGCGCGGTTAGTGCGGGTGTTAGGTTTGTTCTCTTTCTTCTCCTTCTTCTTTCTCTTCTTCTTTTATCCCACTTCTGCTTTGGTAGTTGTGAAATAATACGATATCATATGTTTGATATTGCAAGGGCAAGTATGATCGAACCAACTAACACTGCCCTAGGAGCTACATATCCAAAAACCCACAGAGTCCACCGGCGTATACACTGCAGACCAGATTCCTGCTGCGGAAGTACGCCGGTCTAGCGGATTTGATTCCGACGTCCATGTCCTTTTCAGGACGCATTCTGCGGGCGCTTGTATCTGCGCCACCGGAGTATGATGGTGTCAAAGTCAACAATGGGAAGAGCCATACGATGCAGGATCCCTATGGGGATAGGGCGCTGTTGGTGAGTGACTGGCGGAGGTATTTCCAGGCGCGGAGGGCGTTTAGTCAACACGGGAGTCAGTATTCGTTTGATCGGGTGTTTTACCTGTTGATCAGTCGATATATGTGGGTGAATGATTTGAGGAGGGTGGTCTGAATGAGTAGAATAGGAAATGGAATGGGTTATAGGATACTAGTATTCTTAGGGTTGAGTGGAGTATATCTGTATAAGTGTGCTATGCGGATTACCAAAGTTTATATGTGGATACTGTATGTACATCACTCGTTGCTCATAGTAGACACAGTATTCGTGACAATAGAATAAGAATGAATCGAAAACCCAAAACGTACAGAAAATCAGACGACCTTTTCAGAAACCTTAGATGGCGACGTTGGCGTCTCCATTCTCATAGAACGTCGTCGGGCCGCTAGAGACAACGAAACCACGACACACCCGCCCACTACAACTGCAGAAAGAACGCAATATAGAACTCGCCCTCCAAACTCCTCAACCGTCCGAACGAACAGCGCATCATTCGCATGCCAAGACGACGTCCCGAGATGTCGGAAGAGCGGGGTATCCACGAACCCATTCAGCATATGCAAATTCGGATTATCGGAGGGACCGGACAAGATACGGAGCGACGTTCGATTTGGCTGGGTAGTATAAATCATCCTACACAGAGCACCACTTAGCATACCACACAACCATAGCCCAACGAGGCAGAAAAAGAGAACTCACGACGCATAGTGACACCCGGTACTAAACATAACCGTCACATACGGAAACAGGAACCACCGACGATTGAACCGGGGTAGGTTATCAATAAGATCGCGGACAAAAGAGTTCTTCGGAGCGGAAAGAAGCATGCCGATGGAGAAGCCGGCGGGATAGGCGGCGGGCGCGACAAAGTCGAACCTGCGTAGTGGCTCGAGCGATCGCTTGCAGACGAGATCAAGGTCTAAGATCGCACCTATGATGGCAATGCGCGTGGCGCGCAAAGGTCAGTCCCGTTCACAATGTCCACCGCGGGGGCCATTTTATGGCTGGGAAAGGCGCGCACACCTCCGTGTATGTACAGGATCATATAGCGCAGTGCATCCACCTTCTGGACGAGGTATGGGTAGCTGTTCCAGGTATCCTGGAGCTCGGGGAAGTGTTCGCGCACGAATTGATTGGCGGCTGTGTCGTCCCAGGTGTGTGTCTTCCATCCGGGATGTATCCTCAGACACTCTTCCCTGGCGGCCAGCCATTCTGGTCGGAGGGCTGTGCCGCCGAGGTGGACGTGGTGCAGCGTCGCGGGGACAGGAGACGGATGAGGGGGCTCTGAGGGAGGTTGTTCGCCATCGTAGGCGCGAAAAGTGACATCGAAGGCGTCGCGGTCATGTGAGATGATGGAGTCGGCTGCGGACTTTTGCCAGATGAAAGGCATTCGGAGGAGCAGACGAAGCTGGACGGCCAATGGCGACGTGAGGAATAGCAGGAGCGACGCTAGAAGGAAGAGCACAAGCAGACGAACTCGCGAAAAACACATGGCTGACACTATCTGTCTACGGTGGAAGACTAGACTGTTTAACAATGGAGGCCAATTCAGCAGTAACAACTGTCAGTCAGGAGCAATGGCGGGGAGCGGAGAGAAAGAAAAGTGGAAGGATGTGGTTGGCATGTAGAACTGGACATCGTTGCACAACGACAAAGGGGAAGTTGACATCTGGACGTAGGGGCACCTGCGCTTGCTCTGAACGGTGTTAGCATTCGTAGATTGGCTGGCAGTATAGAGAAAGGCAGCAACGTTCCTACTCCCGGATCCCACCATCCCCAGTGTAACCACCATTGAAGCGCGACCCTTCGTCCACTAAGCTCAAGCTAGGCTCTGAGACAGCATGGACCTTGCTCCCTCACTATGGCCAAGACTCGTGTTCCCAGTGAATTTTCTTTGATTTTTGTTCCTTCGTGGAGACATGCGTTGATTTGTGGAAACAAGGGCCAGTCCATGGTAGACGTGGGGTTTGCTTATTCCCCTAATTCGACTGTGTACGACGTGACTACGACTAAGTCCAGGATTATTCCTTGTCTCGGTAGTACGAAGGAGGCTATTTTCCGAGACTACGAGGTACATCGTCGTACGGTAGTCAGCTTCATTTACTGGCCATCAAGGACAATACACGCTTTGGTTTGAGACAGTACTGACTTGTCGTAAGGAAGTGAATCATCATACCAGCCATATGGCTCACAAAGATTGAAATAATCTCCAAGTAAAGTGACCAAACCCGAATGTATTTCTCAGGGAATTAAGCATGAAAACTAAAAATTAGGTACCCGGAGTCCATCCCGAGGTACGCTATACCGGACATGGTAAGGTGTAAACCAACATTCGAAGCTTAACCAGGAACCATACTCAAATTGCACTAGACCCACGATGTTGAGAATTTTCTTCCGCAATTGGCCAATCACACATGGATGATGGCCACGCTAACCCTTTTCAGGATGAAACAGCAAAACTCTGCATAACTGGTGCCTCAGGAACACAATTAGCAGTATAGGAGTGTTCGGCGATTGTATATCGTGTCAGAAGACTGCGTCGTTTTGGTCGATATATCATGAAGGATACTATGCTAGGTGCTTAAAAGACATGAAAAAACTCTGTAACTAACTATCAGATCCCTATATGTCGCGGTAAATTGGCCAACTATCAATCCTTATCGCCTCAGTCTTTGATCTTGCTCGGTGAATGGTCCTTGTTGATGCCATCGGGCTCGGTGTTTGCATCACGATAGCCAAGGAGCAAAGGCCGAACACCGACCAGATAAAAACCCACCACCAGTCGGTATCTCCACTGTAAGATAGCAAATCCCAAAAAATGTCGCCGAATAAAAGTGTCGCGGTCATCGGTACTGGCCCTGCTGGTGCCATTGCAGTCGATGCGCTAGTGCAGGAGAAATGCTTCGACGTTGTGCGCGTGTTTGAACGGCAAGAAAAGGCTGGCGGATGCTGGTAGGCAAAGATCTGGAAACATTGACGGTAGGACCGATGTAATTAACGGCCAATAGGGTGTCAAGAGAGAATGAGAAACCGGTCCCTCTGGACATCGACAATCTTTCTGCGAGGACTGCAGATAGGCCGGTTTCAATCCCCGCCAATCTGCCCCGATATGTTCCCACAGTGTCTCAGCACCGCTACTTTGACTCTCATGTCTACCCCACTCTGCACGCCAATGTGGCTGCCTCGGTCATGGAGTACTCGCAGGAGCAGATTCCGGATATCCTTTCCGACTGGTCTGTTAAGATCCACGGCCCCGACACGCCGTTCCGTCACCACACGGTGATAAGGCAGTACATCGAGGATCTCTTGAACCGAAACGGATATCAAGACCTTGTGGAGTACAACACGACTGTTGAGCGGGCAGAAAAGGACCCCCAAACCGGTAAATGGACTCTAACTCTGCGACGCGCCGGCGAGCCGAATGGCTTGGATTACTGGTGGACGGAAACCTTCGACGCTCTGGTGGTTGCCTCCGGACACTATGCAGTGCCATATGTCCCTGCCATCAAAGGATTGAAGGAATTCGCAGAGAAGTACCCCGGCAGTGTTGAGCACACAAAACAGTACCGAGGACCTGAAAAGTACAAGGGCAAGGTAAGACGCTTTATTACCTGCAGCTATACGCAGCGAGACCCACTTTCCTTGACCACATGGATGGCTAACAGGTCAAACAGCGGGTAATTACCGTCGGAGCCTCCGTCTCCGCTGCAGACACCGCTGTGAGTCTGGTAAACCATGCAAAGGGCCCCATTATTGCCGTTGTGCGCGGAAAGTACAACACCTACTTTGGCGACGAGGCGTTCAAGCACCCTCAAATTGAGCGCCGCCCGCCCATTTCGCATATTACCACCGAAAACGGGGAGCGGACGGTGCACTTCGAGGACGGGACGTCAGTATCAGATGTCGACCACATCATCTTTGGCACTGGCTTCACATGGACGCTGCCATTCTTACCTGATGTCCCGATCCGAAACAACCGTATACCGGATCTCTATCTGCACGTGTTCCATCAGCGGGATCCCTCCCTGGTGTTCTTAGGAGCGGTATGTCTCCCCGAACTGTCTACTACAGAAAAGCAAAAAAAAGCAATAACTGACTGGAGTAGGTTGGCGCCGGGTTGACTTTCAAGGTCTTCGAATGGCAAGCCGTGGCCGCCGCGCGCGTTCTGGCCGGAAAGGCACATCTGCCATCTCTGGAAGAACAGCGGAGGTGGGAACAGGATCGCATCGCAAAGAAGGGCGACGGTCCGGGATTCTTGATGATAAATCCCGACTTTGAGACGTATTTCGAACAACTTCGACAGCTCGCAGGCGAGCCAGCCGAGGGAGAACCAGGACGGATACTGCCGCCGTTCGAGCAGAAGTGGGTGGATGATTTTAATGCTGGACATGAACGGCGGATCCGCATGTGGAAGAAGGCCAATGAGGCTGGGCGAGCGAGCAAGTTATAGAGATAGATTACATAGACATGAGCATAGATATGTATATATATGAACTGAATATATTCCATTGATCTGAATTTATTCCATCTGTCGGTTAGTTGGATATGTTCAATGATAGTATATTACCCGCTCTCGAGTCCCCCTTTTTTTAAGGGAGACACTTAGAGTATTCCTTACTGAGGGTTTTGTATGACAGTCTGTCATACGGTCAGCGCCCAGAGATGCTAAGAGCGCAGGCCAGGACCTAGAAGCGAAGAGAGATGCTGTTTGGCTCGACGCCAGGGTCTATAGTGGCGCTCTCAACAAAACACTACTCTGGCTAACAAGTGAGGTCCCAACCTTAACAGTGGCAAGCATCCACGAATCGGATAAGTGCTTATTGCTATGCCATAATAGAGTATGATATGTCGTCGCGCAAGACGTCTATTAGCTCTGGATAAAGAGGTAGAAGGAGGCGGACAAGATGGCTTGCTTGGGCGCAGAAGCAGAGCGTAGTTAGGGCTGATATGCAGCAGCAACTTTATTCTAAACCCCGGGGCGTGTGCAAAGTAGTTTTATACACCTTACCGCGTTCTAGAATGTAAATAGGTGTGACAAAGAGTTTTGACTGTACAAGATTACGTGTATAGCTCAGATCCCTTTATCATTAATTCAACAAGGTTTATTCCGCAGTGGTGAAATAGCGAAGAAAACCTTTCTTTAGGGCACGGTATTTGATTTCCTATGCTGATACTGCGTAACCACTGACTAGGAGCTATACAAAGCCTACTTCATAGTAGAGCTAGCCACAAAGAAGGTTGGAAGCTTGATATAAAGACATACAGGTGTTACTGGGTTGTGTCAAGAATCTGGGCATGAAGTTTAACTATATCTATACTCGTAGATCCTCGAAATGGCGGTCTACAGAAGATGCCACGTACATATCTCAATTTAGCTACAGCTAAGCTCAACCTCTGTACATCTCTGCTGGGTTGTCTATGGCAATGGATACTTGATGAATATGGCGCACTGCCGTCATGTGGCCACATAAGCCCCTTCACATTCTCTAGACTCATCATTATACGTATTCCTACAATCAATTAGTAGATAGTGATCATACAAAATAATCGAGTGAAGACGAGGGCTATGAAGCTCGTCAACGGAATCAGTTACGTTGACAAAAGATAGCTTCAGCGTGAGTTGCAGGTGCGCTGACATCTATTCCGTTGGTGGCACATTGTCAAAGCTAACCAGCTCTGCACCACCAAGGGAAGCTTAAACCAGGGCAGATCATTCATTGTATGAGCTATAACTTCTACTGCCGTGAAGTATTGACAATATCTTGTTACACAAGGCCTCTCAGGCCCAGAGCACACCGAAGCGCCCGGTTGCCCCGTTCCATATAACTCAAGTTTTAACAACGACAATCCCGGCTGGGAGACGTTGTACATACACAATATAAGTTGCGAATAAATGTTCGCATTTGCATATAAATACCCCAATTGAGATCCTGATTCTGTATCTTTTGTTTCCCAGAATTCCAAATCCACCCCCATTTTACTCTTCCCTTCATCGAGCAGAATGCATTGGTCCTTGATTGTCACCTCTTCCCTAGCTGTTCTAGCTGCTAGTCAAGCCACCGACGAGCAGCACGAGACGAACAGCGTGGAGTCGCAAGACATATTCAAAGACTGCAAACTCCTCCATGTTTGGACGGTCCCAAGCCTGAACGAAAACGGCGACAAAAACGAAGACACACCAGTTCAACTCTTAGTTGGAAGGTGTGCAACCAAACAAAATGGGGAAACAGTGAGTTGGACGGATACGACAATCGGGCTGAACGAATGTTTCGCTTGGGATACGAATACACACAGCCTTGTCGCCCATAAGGAGCATTCCCAGAAGGAGTACGTAACACTTGGATTCTATCGCGAGTAACCTACTAATACGAAAGGTTTAGTGGCAATGGATTCCGCGATGGCAAGTGCGATCGCTGTATACTCAAGGACCATGAGATCCAATGCTGGTGCAAAAACGTGGATGAGAGTGATAAGGATCCCGAAAGGAAGGCGGCGAAGAAGACGATCAATATTGGTAAGCGTCTTGCTCTTGTATGGATATGCTTGCTTACTGACAGGGTGCAGAGGGGAAGATTGTCTATAAACAGGACGAAGGTTTCGCTTGTGCTACTGAAACGGCACAGTGAGCACGACCTGCTTATACCAATACAAGCACGATTGGGGATGAAAGGGTCCCAGCTATGTTAGGAAGTTGGTTGATGATGGACTGAGTGCTGGTTTGTCTGCGTGTTCGAGAACTTGTGGCAGGTCTTGATGTATGTGCTTTAACTCAGATTTTGGGGTGAGTCAGTCTGTGGTAGACAGCAATATATCAGACTATTCTAGTGGACAGCGTCTTCACTTTTACATGTCGCTTTGCAGTTTGAAGTGGTCCAAAAATTGAAAGGCTGTAGGAACCGGCTCTTGCCCTATCCACCTTGAGACAGACAGTCTATAGATATTCATATCATCCGGCTCATAACAGCAGGCTCCAAAGTAGAGGGTAAAGACGACCCATAGCCATGACATGTATAGTATTGATGGGTTGAACATGGCTGGCAAGGAGCTCATAGAAGTTTCGTATGGTTGTAAAAGGCACGTAGAATTAGTTCGTGGTGGACATGTGGCAGAGAAGCTGGTATGAATCTACCTCAAAGTTGCTGCCATGAAGAGTATATGTCGAGCAGATGGTAAATGTTTGTTATTATTTATTTATGATTTTCCTTTGTTCCAAGATCGACACATGGCATGTTTTTCCTCCTTCACTTGGACCACGTCTCACTTGCCAGGCACTACACCTTTGCATTCTGAAGTCCAAGATCAAGGGAAACCCTCAGCCCATATTGATGCCAAAATATTCTTCCCATGTTATATGTGTCCATTTAATAGAGTAATCGGTACCCGTAGAATACGTGAACCATGTTTCGAGCTTCGACCCGCAGCGGAGTTTATATCCGGACATTCCGCAGTTACACTGCGATTGCTCGTGATATCACCACTATTGAGAGTTAATATTTACGAGAAAATATTCATAGCCTTCTTTACGCTTATGGTGAACTCCTCCAGACCCTCTAAGTGAAATTTCTGAAGCTTGGTACCGTGTGCAGCTTTTTGGTATATGGAACCGCTGATCCGGTGACTGACATTCCGATCTTCAGCAAGCATCGTTTTTATTTCCAGATATCGTTATTAGATTTTTCTGAATGCTCAGAAACTATTATACGGAGCAATGAGTGCAGTGATCCCTAGAGAGAATGAAGAAAGTATTGATATATTGTCATAAGACTCATATGAGATAGTCGCTGTCAAACGTAGTAGTACTTTCAGCATTCCGACGAAAGGTTACATCAAGACATCATTGACTTTCTCTCGATCGGATTGCCTTACAAAATCGACGCATTCGAGGACCTGGGATATACCTGGTACGTATAAGTCCAAGATGTCATATATGTCATCGAGTTTATTTGAAGATCTAGCCATTATAAAGTCAATTGCCCCCCCCCATACTCCAGAGCTTTTCTCTTTGTGCTGCACAAACTCGTCTACTTACTTCTACTTCCAAGACAACCATTGATATCCAGCTTGATCCGCCACCATGCGTCTCTCCCTCCTCGCCGCTTCCACGCTTGCACTCTTCGTAAGCACTAGCTTCGCAAACAGTCCAATTGCAACAGTATGTTTACTATTCTACCGTCCATCTACGTGTTATAAGTCCAGTTGCAACCACTAACAGACAAAATAGGTCATTCTACAGACTCCCGATGCAGAGTCCGCGCAGTTTGCCCAATCCTCTGAATGTGTACAGGTCGACCCGGAGTATGTAGACCTACTAACGGCAAAGTTATACAATGCTAACAATCCACAGCGTCCAGGATACACCCATAAGACATATAATAATTACACCATACAGACCTGGAACTGGGATTGAATGTACATTCTATAAGTATGATGATACTGCTGTCTCGTCCCCTGAGAATCGTTAGCTAATACAACGCCAGGGACCCTTTCTGTCGTTCAGGCCCCTCTCACTCTTACACTTTGCACGAGGGACGCCACACGTTCAAGCGTCCGTTCGTTGTTTCTGGCTTCGAGTGTGTGGAATCGGACGGGGAAGATGTGTTCTTGTGATGTGTTGACGGAGTATGACTGAGAGCTGTGTGCTGTGTAAGCGTAATGGAGGTGCTGGTGTATCTCACACTGCCTAGAATATCAATAGGTGATTAATCCAAATGCTCTTGTAAAGAGATGGTGTAGTACTCCGTACACTTGGTTTATTATTTTTATAGGAGCTGGGTCCGTAGAGCTCTCAACTGAACATCGACATCATGCGGTTGACTGTTGGTAGCGAAGTTTACAAAGTGTAACTAGTAGGTCTAGACCGCCACAGGATTGAAGAATGATAGTCATCAGGCTATGATAAACAGAATAAAAACAAGTCTGCCTACGCCGATCACTGGATTTGGAGCAATGAGTAGATTGGCTCTGGGGCAGATACGTGCGGCTGACTTGTCTAGATAGAGTGGATCGGGGTCCCCGCAAACCGGACCCAGTGACAGGTGGGGTTGGAAATAGTGTGCAGAATTCAATTTTTGTACATAGTATTTACATTGTTTGAATCAGGTATACAACAGCTACCTCCCTAACCTGACCTTAAGATTTGAAGAGCTCTCGGCAGAATATACATACACCTTCACTCTTCGACTGCTCGCCTTACCCTAGCGCCAAGACCCGCTGCCTCTTATTCTGCGCCAATCATCATGACTATACATGAGTCATTATGAGCCTGCATGGGCCATTTTGTATACAGAACCAACGTAGTCATAGAGGATTCTATAAAAGACCTTGCATTCCCAATGAAGAAATTCGTAGCTTACAAGTGACCTCAATTGAATGAGCCAGTCAATCCACATCCCAAGCCAAAGCCGCTCAACTGCAGTGATGGAGCAATATAACAAGAAAGAGGATGTTCTCAAGCTAGGCATCGCGACCCAGAACTCGAAGAAGTAAGTGAGCAGCCAACCTTTTCCTGAACATTGCCTCATCTCATCGTGCATAAGATTCTGCGGCATAGCCCACCCCCTCCAATGGACCTTTCGGGACCCATTGAGCCAGTCCGCCAAATAGTTGCGGCAATGGAGAAAACCGCATATGATTCCTGTCCCAGCTTCGACACCCAGGAAACAGTGATTGATATCCCGATGCGCGATGGACATCAGAGCAATCTCCACATCGTCAAGCCGGGCAACTCATCCGGGGCAAACCCGGTGGTTGTCCTGATCTTCGGCGGAGCGTTTGTCATGGGCAGCAACATCCAATCGATTGTCTGGGCCCGCACGATCGCAGCGCTGTACGGTGCCACCGTGGTCCAGCCGTCCTATCGCCTAGCACCGGAGCACAAGTTTCCGACAGCCCCGAACGACATCTGGGACAGTGTGCAGTGGATAGCAGCCAACGCGTCTGCGCTTGACGCTGACCTGACGAAAGGGTTTGTGCTAGGTGGTGGATCAGCCGGCGGAAACCTTGCAATTGTGACAGCACATCGCGCAGTGAAAGAGAAGCTCTCGCCGCCGATCACGGGCGTCCTGGCCAGCATCCCAGTGTGTATGAGCCAAGAGACCGTGCCGGAGAAATACAAGGAGCTTTGGGTATCTCGGGAGCAAAATGGGTATGCTCCTGGGAATCCCGGTTTAGATGCCAAATCGGTCAAAGGATATGAGGCTCTGTACCAGCAGGATCTCCTGTCTGAGGACTTTTCGCCCTTTAACTCGACAGTGCCGTTCTCTGCGCTTCCGCGAACGTATGTTCAGGTCGCGGGGCTGGATATTCTCCGCGATGACGGCATTGTCTATGCGAAGGTTCTGGGAGATAATGGCGTTGAGGTGAGGCTTGATGCTTATCCTGGCGTGCCGCATGGCCATTTTAATTTATGGCCGCATTTGAAGCAGTCGATCAAGTCACAGGAGGATACTATCTGGCATTTTGGATGGCTTTTGCATCGACCGGTGTCCAGGGAAAGGGTGGAAGGCATTGTAGCTCTGACTCGAAAATGATGTGCATACTGTGAATAGCTAATTTAAATCAAGAAGACAGATTCAGGTCAAAAATAGAGCAATTATTAATAGAACAAGAAAGTCAACTTGGTGGAGTGGAAGTATGTCTCCTTAGGGGCATGATACAGTGGTCTCCCGTGATTAGACAGGCACATTAGCCCTAGCTACTGATTGCATAGACGTAGGACTTGATTCCAATGCCCTACGTACTCGATATTGGCTTTTATTTAGGATGCCCACTCCACTGGATTAGTACAGGCGATACACCACATGGAATAGTCTATTGGATGAATGCTATGCAATGCAAGGCCGGCTTAACTGCATATGTAGGAACGACAGCCAGTCCTGCAGTATGTACTTACTACACAAATCATATCTCCTATTTTTAGCTTCTCAATATGTATAATTACATACTTGTCCATCCAGTGATGTTTTCATCGAGAAGACAAGCAGTGACACCGCAGTCCACACAAGAAGCAATCAACAGCATGACAAAGTAACCCTAAAAGTCAAATAACCCCAGTCAAGTAAATATACTCCCCCCAACCAACAAAACCACAGCTACTACCACCAACCAGCCCCAGAAAGAACCAAATAAAGCCCAGCTACCCTTCACAATTTACCCGCATTCTGCCAAATGAACCGAATGCAACCTACTCGGAGTATCTCCGACCGAGTAAGCGTCTACCCCTCTCGAAGATCCCCCACTATATGCAACATCCCCTCTCCTCACAACCCAACTCACGCAGAACCCAACAGCAATGGACTCAGTAAAAGGAAAAGTGTACGCCGTAACAGGCCTCGCGGGGATCGGCCTCGCCGTCGCGAAACAACTCTACCGCTCCGGCGCGCGTCTCTCCCTAGCCGACATCGACGAGACGGCCCTCGCGGCCGCGTTTGCGCAACTCGATTCCGACGCCGAGAATGTGCTCACGACCAAGGTTGACGTGGGGTCTTCGGCGTCCGTGGACGCGTGGATTGAGGCCACCGTGCAGCGCTTCGGGCGGTTGGATGGCGCTGCCAATATGGCGGGGATGATTGGGAAGAAGCACGGGACGGGGCGATTGACGGAGCAGGACGATGAGGAGTGGGATCGGTTGCTGCGGGTGAATTTGACGGGGACGATGTATTGCGTGCGGGCACAGGTGAGGAGTATTTCTGCGACGGTGGGCAAGGGCAGTATCGTCAATGCGACGAGTATCCAGGGAGTGAGAGGGTTTGCATTGCATGTGGCGTATTCGACGTCGAAGCATGGCGTTGTTGGGCTGACGAAGAGTGTGGCCAAGGAGGTTGGACCGGATATTAGGGTTAATGCGGTTGCGCCGTGAGTATCCTATCCTTCCTCTGCCAGCTGCTGTTTGGTGCTGTTTTGGGTGGGATGTTTGTGGGCGATGCTGATGTGGTTATAGGGGATCGATTCAGACTCCTTTGCTGGACAAGTCGGTTGTCATTCAAGGCGGGTATACACAGCCCCCGACCATCATTCCTCGCACTGGGACCGCGGATGAAGTTGCGCAGTCGGTGTTGTTCCTGCTCAGTGACGCTGCCTCGTTTACAACTGGTACGGTCCTTCAGGTGGACGGTGGTTGGGATCCATAAGTTGATTGTTTTGGGGAATTGACGGAAGTGAGACGGTCCACCGTCATATTTAAGTGTAGTCTATAAACATCATATGTACACGCGTGTCATCCAGCGATACTTGCGGACGTGATCTATACATGAGGCCAGCCACATCTTATACACCTGTGCATATCGATCGAAATAACTGATTTTTGGTACATGAAAAGGGTATCATAAAAACTCAGACAATCATCCAAATCCAACGCAATATCACCCGTGGAGCCATAGAAAGCCTGTCGCGACTAGTAAAATAAAGGGTAGTATGAGCTTTTGACCAGTAAAGCGAACTGGAAGTAGAATCAGAGCCAAGCAACACATACACAACATGGCGGCCACGATGAAGGAGTAGTTAGGCCGAACAGTAGCTGCGAAGTTCTCCGTTCCTCTGCCAAAACTATCAGTATCAGCTCCTCTTGAGGGTGCGCGGGGACATACCTTGCGACAGGCCAGCCATCCTCGTAGTCGAGATAGTTCCAACCTAGAAGGGCATCCTAGAAGGTCGTTATTAGTGGCTGTATGCTGATTGTTTCCAGATGCACTCACGCCATGCGAGAATCCGATACTTGTGTTAACTGCGAGGGTGGATGTTAGCCGGACCATTAACGAAAGGCGATGTCGATAAGCATACGGTAATGGTAATATAAAACGTCTGGATCCGTGGTATTGGCAGGCAGCACACCGAGTCCACCGGGAGCATAGACGATTCCATGGTTCGAGTCGTAGACAGTGTTGCCGCCGCCCTCTGTCAGTTCCTTTCCATCCTTGTCCACAAACGGGCCTCGCACATCCTTTGACCTTCCAACACGGATACTGTACTCCTGCCCCATAGTTGGGAAACCTTTGTTAAACTGACAGCATTTTCCATGACTGAACCACAAATAATAGTAGGGCTCCTTATAGCTCATAAAAGACCCTTCATCCGGCTTCGGATTTCCATCTGGTAGATGCACCAAATTCTTCGCGGCTGGATGCTCGGGGTTCTTGACGGACAGCAAGTCATCGGCCAAGGGCACTTGGAAAATACCATGCCAGTAGCTTCCGAATTGCAGGTACGGCTGTCCAGTTTTTTGGTCTGCTATGAATGAGGCATCAATAGCATTGGACACGGTATATGGCCAGACCTGGGCCAAAGGCCCTTTTTCAGTGTAGATCAGGCCTCCATGGTCTGTCCAGCCACTTTCGATCGAGTCTGTACTTGCAACGCCGATAGCGCTATTGCGAACTCCGTCTTGGCTGATAGTATAGAAACAGTAAAACTTCCCTTTCCATTCCACAGTCGTTGGAGCCCAGGGGCGCGTGCGGTTTTGTTTTTCGATGACTGAGGGGCCGTCTAGGACTGTGCCAACCTTCGTCCAGGGCCCTGACAGACTGGATGATTTGAATATGGGGACTTGGATCCCTCCTTTGAACAGGTAGAAATTATTGTCGTGCTGCACGATATTAGGGTCATGAGCGTGGATGTGGCCTTGATTTGGAAAAGGATATTTATCTGTTTTTGAAAACACGTTAGGAGGGTGATGGAGTTTGGAGTTTTCCGAGGGTGCCGCTTGCACCATGCCCAACAGCCAGGCTAGAGATATGATGTAATTTCGAAGCATTGCGGTGGCTTTCAGCCGATAGGAAGACTGAGATCAGGGTCAATTCATGAGAAGCGAAAATGGCAAGTTGTGGGCGCGGAGACGGGGGGAGAGCTAACAATAAGGAGCCGCCAAACGACTCTGGGGAATTGACGCTGCCTGCTTGAGATGTCCCAAAGCTTGATTGCTTTCCGTGGTTCTCGGACCGATAGGCAGCCACGATCTTCGGAGGCCCACCGCAAGAATGCAAGGGTCTCGCCCCAGCATTCTTGAGTGGAAAAGTCATGACGGGGGGCAGTGCACATCGCGGGACGGGCGAAGAAGTAAAGCCAAAGGGAAATTGGATCGACGTTTCAAGTGAGTCTGACAACGCCTTGAAAGGAGGCGCAGAGGGAATCAGAGAGGGACCCTTCCAGCCTGATAAGCGGGATAATAATAACTGCGAATTAGCTTCTACCAAGCTTTTCAGGGTCATGGACTGACGGCCAATCGTTGACTCCACATGCCCTCAGGGGGATTCTCGGGATGTTTAGATAAACCCTGGGATCTGCAGCAGAATGCCCGATAGGTGTCAAGCTCCTGAGGGAAGGAAGGCTCAGACCCTCGCAGAGACTTTCCATTGCGTATACGCGGGCTACACCCAGGAGCTCTGCACTCTAGTCAGCCATTCTGAGTTGCATAAGTTTAGGACAAGTCCATCGTGATATCCCTTGCACATTAATACACGTGACTTACCAACTATACATGGTTATGTAAGCGCCAATAGGTTATGAAGCCTACAAAGCAGTCATGATAGTCTTTGCTAAATATGTGGCAATATTGGCTATGGGGAATATTCCTTTGCGAGTACTCTGGCAACTCAAGATTGCCGGCGGAGAGTCGGATCATGCCAAAATGACCCGAGGGCTTGCCGTCTTTTGCCCTATTTTATGCCTACTCCGTACAAAGCAAGGGGATCTCCACGTTTTTTTCCATCTGATTGATAAAGACAGGATGCCTCCAATTCTGTACCGTGGTTTGCAGCGGAACGGGCCTTGAAACAAACAATGGAAATATAATATCCGACCGAAGGCATTCTAGTCATGACAAGTTCCGCTGTTGTGGGAACAACCCATTATCTCTAGATGAATCAACGGGTAAGCGATCCACAAAAGGGACATTTGGGGCCCTGGTAAGGTAGACTGAAGTTTTATCCATATGGACTTGCTATTCAGATCTTCTCTTTGTGTTTTGACCAGAGCCATTGTCTAAAATACATACGTCAAACTTAACTTTGTGCCCACAATGCATATCACCTGGCTTGAATATGTGATATCCACGGTCACCACTTGCATGACCCTCTACGTGTCTTTGGCGCACCCACAGACCTTAATTCATATCACTCAGGGCTTATTTGTATCGTTGTGGCTTTGGCTCACGATTGGTATATACCGAACCAGGCGCTGTGCGAAGATGGCTCCCGTTAACAGCGGTCAGTATATTTTTGTATCCTTTCTTACCAACTATTCTTGAATACTAATGCGTTAGATGGTAGACTTGCTTCCTACTATTCAAACTGAACATGGACAACGAACATTAGATTGCGACATGGCGTGGACAGCGGGTGCAGTGTGGCATAGAAAACGTCGCCAGGGATAAGGAATGCTTCTTCACTTCAGAGCTGGTGTTCTGAAAGGGTGTTAAGTGCTGGTGGTGGCTGATTTATTGTGTAGGACTTAAACCTCAAAATACAGTCCTGTTGCTTCTCGTTCTATCGGCAAAGCTAATATCTTCTATTGTGTGGAATATGTAACCTTCGTAATTGCCATTAGTACCGCCAGTACCTATTTATGCTCATCACTGGAATGAAATGAGACAGGATCAGCCCGAAAACTCATCACACTCAATCTCCCCTGTTAGAGAACCCACGACCCACATGCAGGCTTCCAGGTGAGAATGTCGACATTTGCCGACGTTGTGAGGAATAGAAAATTACAATAGTTAGATAGATGGGGAACTAGTCCCTCAAGACCCTATCTGCAGAACCCTCTATATAAATGAATAGTGCGCCTGGATGTGCCCACATTAAGAAGTTGAACAGAGTATACCTGAGCATCATTTCGATTCTTTTGAGACCAAAGGCCTCAGTAGATGCAAAGCGTGACAAGCTTAGGATATTGTAGGGTATGCGGGGTTATGGAAACTCCGTTCTAGACTCGGCGGGGAATCGCGATACGATCACATAATAGCTGCGGGGAATGATAAATTCAACCAGAGATACAAATATTCTCCCCTCATTCCTTTTGTTTATTTCTCCAAAATCCGCTGATTTTCTTGTTTTTTAAGAAAGCAAATTACCAAATAGCCTCATATTCTCAATTTTTTCACGCTTCTTATAGTACATAATGTCTCATCCCAGCCTCGATCACATCGTCATTCTCATCCCTCATGACTCCCTCCTCAGCCTATCCGACCGTCTCCAGGATCACTTCGTTATAGCACCGGGCGGCACTCATGCCGACGGACTGACGTCAAATAAATTGATACTTCTCCCAGATGGAGTCTACATCGAGTTCATTGCCTTTGCCAAAGATGCATCCCCCGAGCAGCGCAGGAAGCATCGCTGGGGAAACCTGAAGGAAAACACGATCATTGACTGGGCCCTCACATTGCCAAGCGAGAGTGATTTCACTGCTGTCCAGCAGCGAGTTCTTGACTCGAACGCTGGCTTGTCGTATCAAGATCCGATTGCCGGAGGTCGAAAGAGGGAGGACGGAGTCGTCTTGGAATGGGCCATCAGCGCTGCGAGAGACGCCCATGGAAACGCAATCTCCCCGGGCCATCTGCCGTTTTGGTGTCTGGACAGAACCCCTCGACACTTACGGGTACCTACGAGGAGCAGTTCGATCTGACCCAGCACCCTAGTGGGGTGCGAGGAATATCCTCGGTCTCAGTGTCTGTTCCTGGGGCTCAGCTTTCTGATCTGTCAACGGTGTACGATGCGATCTACACCCCTGAGGGTTCAAGGGGCCTGGAGCCTGGAACCTGGCATTATGAGGTTCCCTCGGGATCGGAAGATGGCAGGCACACCATCTCTGTGTCTGCGAATGATGTGGAAGCAGAGGTCACGCTCACGTTTCATGGAGAAAGGCCAGGCCAGGTTGAGCTTCTGCCTGGGCTTACCGTTATCGTTGAGTAGACATATATTCCTCATTTGTATATAGTGTACGTTGGGAATGAATCGAAGAAAAGCACAGTACAACATGCAAGCCCGTCAAGAAGACCATGGCGCCACGATAAACTAGACAACCAGGTAGAGCATGAAACTCTTATATTCCTTGGCTCATATTCACAGAAAATATACATACAGTGCATTGATACCTCGTTCAGAAAAGCTTCGATATATTTTCATAGGACTCTTGTTAAACTTGCTAAACAACAATCCATTTCACGGTTACTCGGTGCAATTTCTAGATTAAGTTTGCCATGAATCACGGCCTTTCGTATCTCATAGCAATCCATAACACAATCTTCAGCCTCTGAACCTTCCGTGGCTTTTAGATTATTGTACTCGATTATATTCTCGGCGCATAATCTGTGAAAGAAGCTGGTGCTCACTTCATGGTTTGGCATCTATCTTCTTGGTGTTGATATCCCTACACTGGAAGTTGGTATGCTTCCATGCAAACAATTGAAGACTATCCATTTACTCCTATTCCGCTTTACGGGACTCCGTAGCATCATTATACTAGATCCACAATAGTTGGGATTAAACCCATTCTTGGACAAGGACATTTACGCCAAGGTCACAAATAGCGACATAAACAACGTCGTGTCATGTGTTATAGAATAACTCGTCGCTGCAGCATTTCAGAAAATGTCCAGTTGAGTATCTCCCCCCTTGAAGTAAACCGCCAATGGACGATTAAACGGTGTGAATCCCACATCCCAGACAGCATCTGCTCCAGCGACAAGTGTCGTACTTGCGCCGGAATCTCGATGGACTAGATATGCCGAACCATTCGTGTTGCCAACGAGGATATTCTCACCATCTGCCGCCAACGAAATGACACTCCCTTCTCTTTCCTCAGCGATAGTCCGACCCGAAGCTGTAGTTAAGGACCACACTTTCACCGTCCCAACAGTATCCGCAGAGATAAGAGTGTCCCATTGTAAGCATAACCGAGTGACGGCCCCACTGTGGCCAGAAAGAACTCCCAGACAAGCTCTAGATGCGTCGTTAGTTACTATCGTGGAGGCTGTTAGATAGCAAAGAAAACAAACCCTGAGTGAGGGTCCCAAACTCGGATAGTTGAGTCCAGACTGCCTGTGACAATCCGAGAGCCGTCATAAGATATATCATACAGAGTCCCTGTGTGTCCTTTGAGCACATGGAGACATTGTCCGGTATGGATATCCCAAACTCGCGCTTCCCCCTCATTACCGCCGGAAACGAGCACCCCGCCATGAACCTTGAGGCACCGTACCGTTTCCGTATGCCCCTTTAGAACTAGCTTAGGATCAACTTCATCAGAGTCCATGTCCCAGATGCAGATGGTCGAGTCGCGACTACCGGAGATAAGCGTGGTATCATTCACGATCTGGAGGCTGCGGACAGTGCTAGTGTGACCCTTCAATAAGCGAGTGACTGACCTAGGCAATATTAACAGCTGTTATCTGGAAAGATTGACACAAGGCTAGTCACTTTGTCCGTATATTCCATATCAGGACCGCACCCTCCGTCCCGCCCGTCACTAAGAGGCTCTTATCCTCGCATAATGCGAGACACCAGGTGATATTCCCCTTCTCTTGCAGCGTAGTTAGGGACTTATCAGCAAAGTCGAGTACATAGAGAGCAGCTTCCTTTGCGACCACGAAGTAATTGCTCCCCATTTCGCACGCTGTCACAGCCAAGCCATCGCGCGGAAAGGTCTTGCTGATGATGGGCTCACAGGCTTTGGTCGGGATGCTGGAAGCCATGATAAGTCAAGGTGGATGATTGAATTACTTAATTTCTAGACCTTCATAAATATAATATGGCGATATCATCATAATAAATGAACAACATAAACTGCGGTGGTCCAGAAGGATGCCTTGGGGCCGAACTCCGCCTCATTGCCAGGCTGACGTCGGGTGGGGCGAGGAATCGCAGATCTTGGGAACTCCAGGGCTAGGAAGTCCGTGTCGGAGTCTTTACTATTCGTGTCTAACCTGATTTGCAAATAGTCTTATAGATCAAGAGTCTGCAAACATACTGATTGGCGCTGCCTCAACCCAGCAAAGACATTACGGCCTTTTAGGTCTTGAAAGACTGGGGATCTTGTATAGAGGATACACGTTGGCATAAATTCGATATACAGCTCATGATTAGATGTTCCGAGTCCTTATGCAAGACCTTTTATCATTTCGAGTTCTAAAATATTTTTGAACATAGTCGCCCTTGCGGCAGGCGCCTTCGTCATCAGAGTAGGACTGGTCAAACTATTCTAGTCGATTGCATTTTATACCCTCGCCATCGTGAATAATCCCTGCACAGCCTTTGCCTTGCTCGTCATACTAGCAACGCTGCTCGCCGTCCTGGCCACGGGCTCTTGATCGACGTCCGCATCAGCATTTTCCAACTCTGAGATCTTCCACGCTCGCACAAGCCCGAGGCAAATGCATGCTGCCATAAACATACAGCCGACAAATATCTGGGCATGCAGAAAATTGGTTGCGTTGTCGGTTCGTAGCCAAAGGGCGATCGGCTCAGCAAATGTGCTCGGGATGACCACCGAAAGCCAGAAGATCGACAAAGCAGACGGTAAGAGTTGTACTCCCACGACCTCCGCGCCTACTGGAGCAACGGTCGTCGTGAAGGTTGCGGCAACGGGGCCGCTAATCAGAGCATAGAAGATGAGGACCCCGAAACTTTTGGCAAAGATCCAGATAACAAGAGAAAAGAGGCCAGCCAGGAAGGTACAAGCGAGGGCAGTATTCAGCCGTCCAAAACTATCGCTGATGTAGCCTATAACAGGTCGGCCAAGGCCGCCCCCAAGGTTGAACATAGCACCAAGGATGGAGCCTTGGGAAGCGGTCAGGCCTACGGTGCTTGCGTAGTCGGGAATTGAGAAAAGAAGGGCCACATAGCCCAACACACTAAAGCAACCCCAAGCCAAAGTTAGCAGAAACTCTGGTCTTTTCAAAAGCTCGGTATGGAAGGCGATTTGAATAGCTCCAATGGCCTTGTTTCGATCCCTCACAATGATAGCAGAGAAGCCGCACGCAGCAGCGGAGACAATAGCCAGGATCCGGAAAGCCCAGCCAATACCCCATCTCTGAAGCATGGCGCTTGTAGCCAACGAATAGATAAGGCCTCCGATCCCCGATCCCGCGGTCGCAATACCATTTGCAAGGGAACGTCGGCGGGTGAACCACTGAGGGACGATACCAACCGTAGCACTGAATTGCATTCCCATCCCGAATCCGAAACACAGAGCCTGGCTGAGAAACAACTGCCAGATATGGCTGGCCCACGACGCTCCTAATAATGCCGCGGTCTGCAATGTAATTCCAATCATCAATGTAACTCTTGTCCCCCATACTCGAGTCGTGATTGTTGCGACCGGCGCGATGAATTGGGCCATACTAAGGGAAAGACCTCCGACAAAGGCATAGTCGAGGTCGGATGCGCCGGGAAATGTATTAGTGGCCAGATAATGGGCCAAAAAGACACCATAGGACTAATTGCGACGAAGGTTAGCATATCAAGCCTGGTCTGAAGGTCACGAGACCTTACACTATTGATTCCCCAAGTATGGGCATTGACCAGAAAGATGCACACCACACAAATCCAGCCATAACCACCGTCGATCTCTATGGGCGGTGGTGGTTGAACTTGTTCGGGGCCGGTGTGATGCACCGGGTGGTCACCGGCCGGGTTATTCTCGGACAGCGCCTTCTCTGGAAAGTCGGTAGAAGGATGAATGGAGTCGTGGCCAGGTGGAATCGCTGTGATCGAGGGACTCGAATCGTCATTCTTCTCCAGCTGCATTTCGTTGTAATGCGTCAGGGCTGTCAGACCTGGACTAAATAGTGAACTAGTTAACCAACTTAGTTGCACAACTGACCAGAACAAAAGGCGAAGGAAGAATTTGGGATCCTGGTCACGACGTTCCTCCCGGGTGGAGTGAGTGGTCGTGAGGTGGGAATGACTCGGTTTCACTTCCAACCCCTGGGCCCTTTGTTATAACAAAGAGGTGAATTGTGCTGCACTGTCGAAATCCCGGCCGGTCTGGCCCCTAGTCAGCTTCCGTCACGTCGCCGTCACTCGTTCGCCCGAATTCCCGGCTTCGCTATGTCTCACATCATCGAATAAATACATCGCTGGCGTACACGACAGGCTCAGTATGTATTCCCTTAACGGAAGCTATGTGAATTGATAGGAGGTTCCCGAGGTCATTATTAACTTTCTTTTCTAGATATCATTGAACTCGGTGTGGTGAGTACGGTCGTCAACTGGTCTATCTAATACCCACCGATCGTTCTAACATCAATGCAGCCTTTCACGGACCCCTTAGCGGATGGGCCTACCATTCAGAGCGCAAATAATGTTTGTTGGTCCCCAGATCGTATCTACACATTTGCTAATCAGATGTACAGAAAGCGCGGAGAATGTGTTATCCTCGGGATGGTTGATACTAATCAACGTCTCGTACTTTCCAACATGGGTCTGCACATTGACAACGCCGCCAGCACTCTGGGTAAGACCACGCCCATCAACACGAAGGAATGGGCCAGGGTAGTACTTAGATTCCATGTTGAGTCGGAGGAGATTGTTGACAGACATTCGTGCAAGATGAGAAGGATATTTGTTGATTTTAGTGGAACTAGCTGAATGCGTTTGGTCTTGGATCTTCCCAATGGCCATCAGTAACCTGAGTACAGTATAGACCTAGCTTAAAAGTCTCAACATTTACACACTTTTTGTGTCGTGAAACCTGAAGCTGCAATATATCTTTCCATGTTGGGTAGGGAAAAGAAGTGCCATCGGTCCACAGCTTTCACATTGCAGCCTGAGGCACGCTGTTTTATCAATTCCCCCCCCCCACCTCTAATCTGCTGAAGCTCAAGGCCAGGCGGAAATGAGTTTTATATGCGTCGCCTATTAATAGAACTCTTGGCCGAGGTGGTTTTTGGATCAGATCAGTCACTCCCGCTATCCCGTGACACACCGCGTTGCCTGGGCGGTCAAAACTTGTTTCGGGCCTTGTCATTGATCGATAACTCTTCCAATTTCTCTGGAAGCCCCTTGCAATACAACAGTTGAACTCACCTAAGCATGGAACAAGTCCAACAGGATAATCAATACCAGCTTTTACTTGAACTATTCCTGTCAGAAGAAACGTTAGATGTCAAACTCACCAGCGACTCTTCTATCATCGACCCCGAGCAAGTAGTACACCAAGAGCCCGTGTTGAAAAGATTTGTTGGTTACGAAGATAAGATTAAGCAACCTGAGTTCATCGGCAAGGGCCAACAGGGCTTTGTTTTCAAGTTTAAGCACAATGAACGAGATCTTTGCCTGAAGTTGGTATGTACATCTATGTCCACGCCAACCCTTAGGCAGTCTCTAATTACTGGGACCGCAGTTTTATGAATACACTGCACCATATAGTGAAGAAGAAGTAGCTTTTATCAGCCCATTCGGGTGTGAAGCGCGTGCATTCGCTCGTCTATGCGACCTGCACGAAAATGGCCGTTGGGCAGTGCAGTGTCATGGATGGATGTATTTAACGGACTCCCAACTTCACCAGCTTCGGGAAGTAAGCGGGCCAGTGAGGAATGATCCGAATTGGTATCGGGCCCACTGGGCTATTGTGAAGGATTTTATTGCTGATGAGCCACCGAGCCGTCACGATAAGAAATTTCAAAATATTCTTACCAATTTCTATATTCCAAAACGCGGCCATATCCTGCCCCGCGACGTTAAAAAGGACAATTATAGAGGGGACCGGATTGTCGATCTAGGATGTACGATTACCTTCCCTTTCTCTCGTCGTTATGCGCGCTCGAAGCAATTCTTTGACTTCTTCAACGACCTGGACAAACATCAATTATGTCGATGGGATATGTAGAATTCAGTGATGTTTCGGCTCCCTTCTCGTGTCTTGCGAAATCTTACATAACATCGGCTCCGAATGAGGCCCTGTACGCTGCAACTTATGTCTTGAAATTATGAAGCATAATCATCAAAACGAGTGCCGCTGCCGGGTTTCGATGCATTGCCTCATGTTGCCGCTGGACGAGATCCCTGGCCGTAGGACTTGGGCTTCACGCCGCAGGAGCCGCCCACACTACTCCTAGTAGTAGTCTGAGCGTCAAGTGGGGCCTGGCGACTAATTACCCAATGTCTTAGAGAAACGACGCTGGTCATCTATCACTCCAGTGAGAAAAGGCCCTAGCGCATGTGTCTCTTTCCATTCAAGTTTGGTCATCATACCAAATAAATAACCGCCACCGGTATCGGGTAGGCATGAGTTGAGCGATCCTTGTATGCGCCGTGGTGATGGGCCAGCCTGATTCATTGGGTCAGAATGACCTTGTCTTCCTAGGTTCCCTTTTCGAAAAATGTACGAACTGGGATTGATTGGACCCCGCACGGCTATAAAAAGCCAGGTATTGCCTATCACTTTCGAGCATATGGACAAGTTCTTGCACATCTCAAACTACCCTTTCTCAATCCTTAATACCCGGACTTTCAACATGCCTACTCTACTCGAAGTGCTTACCAGACGCAACCCTGATTTCGTCGAAAGGTTGCCTAATGGTGGCTCACTCACTACCAATCACATGTATCCCACAGTGAATGGAAAAGAGGATTGGGTTGACTTCAGCTACCAGAACCTGCTGCAGATGTTTCCTATCCTGACAGCAGAGCTGGCTGAGGATATTCCAGAGCCCTCGGACCCTGAAGGTGCAGAAAAAGAGGACTGGGGTGAGGATTCGACGAAGGCTTTTTTTCAGCGCACAATGTTTGTGGCCATAAACGCAGCCCTGAAGCAGTCGTGGAAATCACTGCACAACTCAAGTGATCCTCCCCAGATTGTTACTGGGGATAAAGCCAAGAGCACCAACCAAACTGACGACTCGAGATATTCTCCCGATCTGGCTGTAGTCCGGACTTCTCGGAAACAGTTTTTATCGTCAAAATACGAGAACCTTATCCCAGGCGACGTCAAAGAGGCCACAAAGTGGAACGCTGAAATCGAAGAATACGAACGGGACAAATATGATCAAGTATTTGGCCAGATGCAGCAATACTGCGAGCAAACTCAGCAACGGTATGCCTTTGTCATCACAGGCCGAGAGTTGGTCGTTATCCACTGCCGCGTGGAGGATATCGGGAGTGGGATAGCCGCCAACCGCACTCGAAGGGAGCCTAAAACTCCACCACGGAAGAGCCATATGAGAAATCTATCAGATGTTACCGATTTATCTCCCCTCAGCTCACGAGTGGATCGAATGTCTATATCCGGTACGAGCTATAGAGACGACAGGAGTAGGGTTGATTTTGCACCCCTGCAACGGGTGCATGTCCCATATTCAGCCTATGGATCTGGTAAACTGACGTTCCGGTTGGCACTGTGGGCTATATGTATGCTTGCCGCCACGCCGGGGAATTCTACCCATTTGCAAGCCGAGTATGTGTATCCCCTGCATAGCGTTATACAAACCCAGCGTGGGTTCCTCCACCTGTCAACTGGAGCAGTAACGCAGCAAGTGCCTGAAGGAGCCCAGTTAGTGGAGGCACCCCAAGACCTCGCTATTGCGAAAAACGATTCTTTCTTGGCAGAACACGTCCGCGCTGCTGAACGGCATCCATCTGAACCTGGGTTGGTAGTGACGCTCAAAGACGCCACTCTTCCTAGATACATTGTCCGTGATGGTAATCGATTCTGGAGCCGTGCGAAACAACGGTGGTATCACCTTGTGCGGGCAGAAAATGGGACGGCGATCTGGGAAGAGTTCGAGAGCAGATCCTAACGGACCCGACTCTTGCTCGATTTGGCCTGCTTTAGTTGCTTTGCTTTGGTCAAATTCTCTCTATAGTATCTCAGTTTTCATCTTCCTGTTGATTGGCCTTTGCGAACCCCTGTCAATTTTGCTACCTCTTCAACAATGTCGTCTAGAGCCCGTCACAGTCCAATACATATCAGATCATTTTTTCATTGTCTGGGTTACAGACACATTGTGACAGTAGTTATCCGCAGTTCTTGGAAACTATATAGCTCGTCAATCTAGTGATTTGGCACCATTTCCCGTGGATCAAACAATGGGAGTAGCCTTCGACATGTAATAGTCCAAACGGCACCTCTTTATGGTCAGATTGCTGAGTGACACCGTGCTATTGATCATCAGGGCGTATTTGGACACGAACTAGGGTCGCCTCTGTTAACCTGAACTCCCCCCCTTTCTTCCTTTCATTCATGTAGGTCCAAGGGCCCTGAGAACTTCATATTTCGTGGGCTTGCATCGAAATGCTCACCATTATTATTTCCCGTTGATCGACTATATGGTCATTTGCCTGTGCGACTGTTACTTGTGCTTGGACCGTTCTTTGTCGACACTTTACCCAAGTAGACCAGTACCAGATATTGGAAGAAATGTTGCACCCGCCGGGGGAAATTCGGCTTTGGGCAAGACTCCAAACTACGCAGATTCCCAATTGACAATCCAGTATCAGATAGGGCTCGAGATTGTAGTCGTT
Source organism: Aspergillus nomiae NRRL 13137 (assembly GCF_001204775.2). Classification (NCBI taxonomy): domain Eukaryota; kingdom Fungi; phylum Ascomycota; class Eurotiomycetes; order Eurotiales; family Aspergillaceae; genus Aspergillus; species Aspergillus nomiae. The sequence continues at coordinate 29,123 of NW_015378217.1, read as the reverse complement.
GGACCGGCAGGCCAAATCTACAACGTCGATGATGGTCTTGTTTTGAAGGCTTGCAGAGTATACCAACCTGCTTCGAGCAACGATACACCCCGGGCCTTCTGGGACTATGCTTCAGAAACCCTTTTCCACTTTGGCCTCTTGAAGGATGAGAAAACAGTTTTTCGCTTACTGATAGAGCATCCTCATCCGAAAATCATCGAAGCCATTGACATTGGTCACCCTGAAGGTATCCACCTACGCAAGTACCAGCCACTTTCCGGCGCTTTACCCAGCACTCAGCCCGATCGTATTGCTTGGTATCAGGACATTATGCGCGCCCTCGTTCATCTCCATCGTTTTGATATCGCTCATTCCGATCTACGTAAGGATAATATACTGTCTGATCAAAAGGGCCACGCCTTACTGGGTGGTTTTAGTGCAAGTTGTCCCTTTGGACATCCCAATCCATCACGTCCAGTCCTCCTGAATGGTCCGTCAGAAACCATCCCCGATGCAACAGATCGATTTGCCATGGGCTCGCTGATCTACGAATTGGAGACTGGGGTCCGTCCCGAGATATCGGTCGACAATCACGGCTCTCTATCCTTACCCCTCGTTCATACAGGTCATGATGGATTAGACCCTATGATCGAAAATGCTTGGCGTGGAAAATACGAGTCTACCGCCGATATGCTGAAGCATACCGAGCTACTACTGAATGCTGGCCATGATAGCCGCGGCCCAGTTGAATATAAAGAAGAGTTAATCGGGCGTATTAACCAGTGGAGGAGACGCCGAGTAGAGAAACATGGTAATGTGGCGAACAATCAGACATCTACGAAACGGACTAATACGACTTCTCAGGCTGCATCCTCTATTCGTTACCAAACGAGACTCAGGTGAAGGATCTCGCAGAGCGGTATGGCTGGGATATAAATGAGGAGCTCCGTTTACATGATTTTCATGCTGTCGGATCTTCCGATTGATCTTAAGAGGAATCCTGTGTCTCTTCATTTGTCTCTGTCAAATTAGCGAATATTGAATGGTTGTAGATAATAGTATCACCCTTCTGTTGTGGTCATTCTATACTTCTATATCCCCCTCAGGGCATTGCACGGCACCGTTTAACGCAAGAGGAAGTCTGTAAAACATGGTCATTGCTGAATCTGAAATGCAATTGAAGTTGTCTGGCTCTCCCCGATGACGTACAGGTCTCAATGTTACTGGTCCAATTAGAGCTAAGAATAGTGGGCAGAGCATGAGATCGACTCTACTACATGCAGACTATGCATAAGGAACCCGGATAGCAAAGGAAATAGTGGGGCATTCGCCACCAAACTAGACTAAACTCAGCCTTTGTTACTTTATACTTCTCTTGCCGAGGCCGAGATTGATAAGCTTAATAAATAATCAAATACAAGCCTCGGCAAACCGAATCTGGAGTCCACGATATGGATTCATCTCTGGAAATTCAAATATTCTAGCACGTTGATACGGGATGGTATCATTAATAGATGTCTCATTTGGCTGAACTAAACCAACAGAATACAGTACATTTCGCATGCAATGGGAGCGATCATTCAAGGGTTTCATTACGTCATGTGAATCGTGATGTAGATGGATAACATAGCAACCTTCGACAACGGCGATGTAATCCGCATGTCCTTATTTAGTGACAATCAAAGTCAATCCGGATCCGCCACTCAGGGATCCGAGAATTCCCAGCGTCGCATCGTTCACCTCTTTGTAGCCTGCGCCGGCGATCGCTGACACCATGTCACAGGCTGCGCTTAGAAGAGGAAGGACTATACCACTGTTAATGGGACTACGTAACACTGAAGAAGAGATAACAATAAGGAAATCCCGAGGGAGGACGTACAAGTTCGTAGTTCCTGTCGCTTCGCTATGTTAAAGCGAGGAATGCCATTCAATTTCAAGGAATGACTATCCTGCCGATATGTGATCTTGATATTCCTTGTCGAAGCAATGGTAGCCAGCATGAATTGACAGACGGTGGCAAGGAGGAGGGCATGCACGGACGCCCGCGCTATCCTGGGTTTCCACTTCGATGGGATCGTAAACGCAATGGTGGAGAGCTAAAGGCCATCTCTTTGCTCAGTTCATAATCTCTCCAGGGTAATGACTCTGGCAGTAAGAGGGGAAAGAGAGGAGAATATTCCGGAACTCACGTAGTTGACAACATCTCCAATCGCGAAAACGGTATATCCAAGAGCCTTGGCAATTCTCAGAATCCGGTGAAGAGCCGGTTCGCTTTTACAACAGATCGCGTCCGCCAGCTGCTGTAAATGTCCTGGCACAGAACAGACGCGAGTGAGCTTGACGGCGACCCCGATCTCCGCACGAAGCCGCATGAAAAACGCTTTGTCGAGCCAGCGAAGTCTACATTTGTATCTCCAAGATAGTGATACGGACAGTAGAAGCCGAATGATGTTTTGGACAACTTTGAGGAACTTATCCTGGCCAGCGCTCGTGTTTGTGATGGTATCAAGGAACGCGCGCATTGTGGGGGGTGTGGTGTAGCGGGGCTTCACCGGTGAAGAGAATCATCATGTATAAAAGGAATTGGCATTTGAGACACCGCCGTCATTATCGGCATATCGGCGGTATTGGGCTAGGCGTGGCGGCGCGGGAGTGGAGTGGATGAAGCAATCGCACGCCACGAACGGCTTCGGCAGCGTCATGGCCCGGGCGAGATGCAAAGTAGTCGGTGTGGGCCGCCGATTGCGGCGCTTTATTCGGACATTTTGATCCTTGCACATATGGGGACAGTGTTAGCGGTATAAAGATGGGCATATTTTCATATTCATAGACCTTATGATATAGTAGTATTGTCCTCATACACTAGGTGGATATGTTGATCATTTCGATGCAACTCTGAGATTTACCGGTAATCATCCGTTAAAGTATCACTAATCACAGATGCGGGGCCGAAGATCAACCAAACTCATATGATCGGCTATTCTAATTCATTGATGAATTCATGTCTTAGAACAAATCATACCAATGACTATATCCTTCGTAGAGTGTATGTTTTCACACTCTTCCTCGTTATAATCAACATCGCATTTTAGCATTACCATAAGACTGCTGGCTATCCTAGTCAAACAGATGATCAAGCACAAGTCAAAATAGGTGGCATAGTATAAGCATATCCATGCTTCTCCCACTTGTCGAGTGGCCCATTGCAGACCCGCTTGTTGTAGATCGAAAAGCATAAGAGCTACTCATCGCGATAAATCAAGCCCCGTGATATGACCAGCCCTAACTCCACCCCTGGATAAGACCAGCAGGCATCATCCTATACTATATATTGGTGAGCTAAATCTAGATTATATTCATCATCTCATTGATTTATAGCTATCTCAACTATGGTTGTACTTGGAAACGCAGAAATATTTGCGAAGTATTCGTATATTTGAAGAATAGTAGTTAATACGACTGTCAAGTTAAATTTAAGAAATGGTACTTGTTATTGTAGAATACTGACATACCTAGTTCTATATCTGGTTTCGACCCACGGACTATACCTCATTTACGCGCCTCAAATCGAACAGGCAAACCGTGAACGACCCGCAAACTCATATCAAACTTAACACCCTCGGAAAGAGCTAACTCAGCCCGATCTCTGGCTGCCTCCCAGGTATCTGCGGCACCCCCAGGGTTACTACCGTCAGCTTCTTCGTCCCTGGTGAGCAGTCTCACCGACGACGACTTGAACACGATGGCTACGGAGGCACACAATTCCACCAGGGCAAAACGATACCCCAGGCATGCTCGGCTTCCCTCCGCGAATGGTATAAAACTACCGGGGATTGGGCTCAAAAATTCATTTTTGCCACCGTCTGTCGTTTGAATCCACCGTTCGGGATCGAAGTCAGACACTGCGAACGGCCGTTTCTTGCAATTCTCAGAAGCTCTTAGGTGTGTACTCGATTCCCGACGTGGCCAATATTGTGGATGGCGATGAGTGGCACTGGTGTTCACGAAAGCGACCATGCCTGGTGGCAAGGGATGAGCCTGGTCGTCGATGATGATAGAGACAGGAGGTCCTGTCGGGGGCACGTATTTTGGAATCACCGGCAAGACGGTGAAAAGACGCAAGGCTTCATTGATCACAGCGCCTACGAGACTGTTCATTAATGGGTTGAAATGCGCGTCATACGTCCACTGATCTGGCGGTGTGTCCTGGAGAATTCGATCGAGGTCGGCTTGCATGGCGCGCTGGGTGACGGGGTGGCAGGCAAGGAGCAACATGATGAAAGTGAGGGTATTGGCATTTGCTTCGTGGCCAGCGAACACAAACGTCCAAATATTTCCCATTACCTGGTCCGGTCTAAGAACAGCCGGACTTCCGTCCGCCGCTGGGAGTCCAGCTTGAACAAGGAGCTCTGGGATAGACCGTCAGATTTTGACGTAGGGAAGTTGGGATTTAACAATGTACATACCTAGGATACTTGAAGCGTTTTTTGATGGGGCAGGAGGCTTTTGCTCAAGCTCTGCCACCTTTCGTTCCTTCATCTCCTCCATGTAGCGACGCATTTCTGTAAATGCTGTAGCCGCTTGACGATGGGTGGAGAAAGGCGAAATCCCTGATGGATCCCATGTTGTTAGGAATCAAAAATGAGGTCAAGAAGAGGAATCACATACGAAGAAGCGCGTGCGGGCAAAGAAACACAGTCGTAAAGCTCTCCAGCAAGGTGAACACAGCTTCACTGTAGGTCATACGGTGAGTGCCTTGCGGCTTGTCCTTGCATTGCAATGCATTTACCAGGTCTTCTTGGGTCTCGGTCTGATTACAAAAACGACTCAGTAAATGAATTGAAAGCTTGGCGGAGAGGTCTCGTAGCTGACGATGGGCCGCGGGCTGTCTCAACGCCCGCGATAATTCGGCACCTCCCTGGACAGCACCGACAAACACGTCCCGCATTGTGGCCTCGGTGAAAAAGGGGGCCGCGGTGCGACGGTATAACCGCGCCTCTGGTCCATCGGTACCTGTCATGGTCGGGCCAAATATATTTAAAAGGCTCATTAAATGGGCTGGTTTTCCCAGCCGACCATTGTGGAATAGCTGCGAAGATACCGCGGCGTCGCAGGTATAGAAGATAATATCACCGGGTGAGACAGCCAGAAATGTGTCTGCTCCGACCCGCTGGAAGGGTTCATAGCCATTGTGCCATCCGTCGTTAAACAAAAGTAGTGGAAGCCATTTCTCCGTCCACAATTCCGGCAGGGCTTGTAAAATAGGGAGGAGCAGCGGCTGGGTCAACAGCCAGGGAGCGCCGAGCATGGAACAAGGGACAATCACATACTGGAGGCCCGTCGCTCGAGCCCGAGACACGTTGGCAATCAACGTGGCCAGGCACCAGACCACCCAGACGAGGGTGAAGATGCCCAACGCAATGAAAATTTTGGGTGAGAGTAACGCCATAGCTTCAGGGGAGAATCTGCACTGCGCTGATACAGATAGAAAATATCGCCGATGGAGAGCGAATCCATGAGATTTAAATACAACCGCTACTGTTGGTAAAGCGAGGTCGGTGTGCGCGCAGGACAGGGATTAAATGCACTAACGCACACTGCCTCTTTTTTTCATTTATTTTTTTTTCTTTGTTATCTGGGACTCGGATTTTCCTTTATATTTTACTGCGGAGTTCTGATCTCTGCTGACGATGCCCCATTCTACCTGTCAACCTCTACGCTCTTTTCCTCACCTCCTTGTCATTCAACACTCAGATCACTTTCGCGACAGATGGTCGCACCACCATGCATTCTGCCAGCGGGTAAATTGTGGAAATACCTCTAGTTTCCAGGCATGTTCGCCGGTCCGACTGGCCATGAAAAAGGGGATCTGGAAGTTCCACATCATAAATGCCAAGTCTGCGTGCGTGCATTTGTCTCCAACCAGCCATTCACTACAGCTTTACCTGAATGGTTGCACCAGATTCCCAGAGCGTCAGCCCGGTATTGGGATCGATGATGGCTAGAGTCAACTGTTCGCAGCACTTATTCCAGATTGAAAGCCCTTGTGCATCAGAAATACCAGGAACCCGTCCGTTGGGGTTCACATCTGTGAGAGGCGGCTTTTTAAACTCGTCCAATTCAACATACAACGTCTCATAGGGCAGGACGAGCTCCTCAAGGATGACCAGAACCTTGGAGGGATTTGGAACGTGATCTGGATAATATTGAGGCTGGCCAATTCGTCTGTTTGGAGCTACTAGAGAACACAGGTGCAATTGCCTCTCCAGAAAATCTTGATCGGCTGTACGTTCGTCATGGCTATAACTATCGTATTTCAAGGAAGCTGGTAACGGAAGAGTGAAAAGAAAAGCAAAGGAAAATGAGGATTGAGGGCTTCTGCATCTCTTGTTAGAGGCAACGAAGAATACCTGCCTAACCAAATGTGCAACTAATTAGTTACTTATATTTCACAGAGGCTGAGCTATGTAGACAAATGCCTACCCACACCGGCTAATAGGCTTGCCAATGTTGTATCTGTGGGATCAGCCCTGTGGAGGATGCGCTGTGTTGTATCCGTGCACACTAGAAACAAAGAAAGAGCCCCGTAATCAGCTAAACTAGCTTCTTAGACTTGGATCTTGTTATGGATGAGGCTGTGGGATCTGAACCCATGCTCGTTTTAATAATATTAGGATCTCCACTGGGCAACCCAACTTACAAATACTTCGTTTTAACTAGCTGCCTCTACTGGGGCTTAATTTTCAGCGGCCGTTAGTCCCGCAAGGGTCGGAAATCACGGAACAATCCCTCCAGAAACGATGAAGCTGGCCTGTGCAGTGAGTTACCCTGGGGCCAGTGGTATAATTAGATCTACTGAGGACTACAGTATTAATCTTCCATATTGTTCAGATGGCTGCTACGTCTTACATTTCGTAGCCAGTATAATAGTGGGGGGATAGTATTGAGGCAAGCAGGCAACATCGCGTTGCCTATAACATACGCTAAAACTACTACTAAGAAAGACCCACTTGGAAGAATAAATCCACCATGATCCGACCTTCCTTCCCTAGGATAAATAATAATGGCTCTATTAACTGATCTGCCCGTGGAGATTCAACATCGAATCTTGTCCTTCCTACATTCTCATCACGATGTTGCCGCACTCTCTTTACAATGCCGATCACTGCACGCCATCTGCGACATGCCCATGCGCAAGAAATACCGGCGATTGTGCATCGACAGCAAAGACAGCAGCTTGAATCAAGCATTTTCTCTCCTCATGGAAATTCTCAAGCGGCCCACTTTAGGCCGGTATGTGCGGCATATCGAATGCAGCCAAGGTCCCCCGTGTTTCGATGACTACACCGAGCGAACGAATTCACTACGAAACCTCAGTGACAAGGAAACGCAGCTGCTTCGCGCCGCAATCTGTAAAGCAGGATTCACAGGTTCAGAGACAGGTCGGATCCTCAACATGGTCATGCAAACCGAAGCCGGCGAGGAAAGGCCATGGCCCCCATACTTGTAATATCCACATGCAGCTTTCGTCGCTTACCATGCTAACATGTCACATAGTCCTACGAAGAGCCGAATGGCCTACATTTCACAGGCCTTGACGGCGCTGCTTATCTCGGTTTCGCCAGACTTAGAGTCATTGGCAACACCGCCACCGTTTTTCAACTACACTGGCTTTTACTGGCCCGAAGAAAGCCACGATTTCAAAACAGTCAAGTTCCCGCTGGAGAGGCTACTTCGCCAGGTTAATTCGGCGCCAAATGATATGCCATTCTTGCAGAATCTGCGGAATTTCTATGTTATTAATAATGGTGAAGACAGCTTCGGCGAGGACCGGTTTTACGTGCCTATGGACTTTATGGGAGCGATGCACCTGGTCCATCGCTTACCGTCTATGGAGATGGTTGGTACGGACATTTTGGAAGAAGACGAGAATGGGGCGCCGAGGGTGGAGCCCAGATCATCGAACATTAGTCGAATCGCCATTCGTCATTCTGCACTAGATATATTTTACCTCGCCAATGTCATATCCTCATGCAAGGTCCTGAGGGAGTTCCGGTATTCCGTCGGGGGCAGGGCAATCTCAGACGGAAGTACCCAGAGTTTCAACCCCAAGACATTTTTCTTCACCATCTTGCCGCACAGAGAGACTCTGGAAATACTGGATGTGGATGTGGAGTATTATATAGGTGAATTCAGCCCCGAGATCGTGGACGCTGAGGAATTGGACGAATTGTTTGAGCAACATGGTGGTCGACGTGATGCCGACCATGTATGGACAGGGACGCCTTCAGAATCATTATGGACACAGAGCGGATCACTGCGGGAGTTTTGCGCATTAAAGCAATTGAGTATCGGGGTAAACACTCTGATGTATTATGCTCAGGGGGTCAACCTAGCGAAGAGACAGTGTTTTAACCTGGTTGACAGCTTACCACCGAATTTAGAGTCGTTACTCATTCGGGGGTATGAGAAGGGTGAGTGCGATATGCATGACGCTCAGATCGATGCCCTGGTAGCATGGATATCTAGTGGCTCATCCAGTCTCACCGAAGTCCAAGGAATCACGGAGTGTATACCACATGCTGAGGATGTGGGCGATCCTGATGATGACGAGGTCCCACTGTGGGAACGAACGACATGGTTTTCGTGAATGAAATTTCAGACTTCTTATCTTGTAAATCGGAGAGACCGGTCTTTACTGGATGTATTTGTGCTTTTCAGACACTCATTGCATGGTGTGTGTATGCTTCTAGGCATCAATTTGTCTCCTGAAGTTATCCAACTCGATGAAAATCTGAACATTTCTCACCACCAGCCAATCAGGGTTCAGCAGTGACATGCCCTCGAAAGTCTTGGCATTGGCCATGGACCCTTTTTTATTTGAAATATCTCGACCTATTTTCTTTCCTAATTTCTTTTATATGTGCCATAAGCTTCTCAATGCGCTGTCGCTTTAGTATAGCATTAACATTCAAGGCCGGTTTGACGACTTGCCCCCGGCAACCTCGACTACCACGCGTCAGATATACAACAATGGCCCAACCAGTTGTTGAACGGTTACGAACGACGGATACGCTTGAGAATATCCATCATCGAGGAGACTTGCCTGTTGCTGCCTCTCAGTCCCTCGCTTTATCGGCTAGTGAAGATGATCCTGTGATTCGGCAAAAGTATCGCCCATTCATCCTCGACAATACAACAGAAGGGGACTGGGTCAGTGATCTGGAACTGACGACTGCCCTGAAAATAGCCGAGAACGACCTAAAGAATACCAACCAGAGACTCAAGGTCCTAGTACTGTACGGGAGTCTACGCAAAAGATCATACTCACGACTTGTGGCGTTTGAAGCATGTCGCATCCTCTTCCGACTTGGTTGTGACGTCCGCGTTTTCGACCCGGAGGGACTCCCCGTAAAAAACGACGTCGACCACGGTCACCCCAAGGTCCAGGAGCTCCGTGGCCTCAGTCAGTGGAGCGATGGGCATATATGGGTCTCGCCTGAGCAGCACGGTAACCTGGTTAGTGACCAGCCAATCCCCATTTCTCTATTCATCCGCTAACCTTCTGATACCAGACCGCAGTCTTCAAGAACCAGATAGACTGGATCCCCCTTAGTACCGGTAGTATCCGCCCCACCCAGGGCCGTACATTGGCTATTGCCCAAGTCTGCGGTGGATCGCAATCATTCAATGCGGTCAATTCTTTGCGTATCCTCGGTCGGTGGATGCGTATGTTTACCATACCAAATCAGTCCTCCATCCCCAAGGCGTACACTCAGTTTCCAGATGAAGGCCAGCCGGGAGACCAGAGGCTTATGCCTAGTGGCAACCGGGACCGTTTAGTGGATTGTATGGAGGAATTTGTGAAGTACACGATCCTGATGAGACCTCACATGGAGCTGTTTGGGGATCGCTTCAGTGAGAGGGAAGAGAAGAGAGTGAAAGAGGAAAAGTTAAAGGCAGCTGCATCCATGTAGGACAGCAATACTTTATATGTACATACCCGGCATCGGTCTAAAGCGCCGACTGTCCTTGATGGCACAAGTGTGCTGGGACGTCATTTCCGTTTGTATATACATTATTAAACCGCGTGAATATACTAGGTTAACCAAGTCCACTGTCCTAGATTGAGTACCAGGTCCTTGCCCCCAAGAACTATCTAGAATCCCACTGGCCATTCAACACCGATCATAGAAGAGGTCTTGAGAAAAGATTATTAGGCTAGCTACCCATGCTAGCTGAGAAGGTCCAAGATGGTTTGACGAGATAGGAACTTTACGAGAACATGCCACAATATAAGACGAAGAATCTTATGAGGGCCTTGCAGGGCTATCTGGGGGGTCTGGAGTTTTGTCCCCTTGACTCTTCCTTGATGGAGAAGTATGTGGATTATCTACGGAGCCATTTCTCTTGGGTGGTATGAGATTGAGATCCTCGCTTGGTATGGACCAAATTCCATGAGCTCCGTTCTTCCTATTATAATAGTGAGTTAAAAACGTTGAAGTACGGGTTTGGCTCTGGAGCCCTCGCTGCTGTATTCGTGAACTAGGGTTAACGTTTATAAAACATTTCTTCTGTTTTTCTTTTTCTTCTTTCTTTCCTTGGCAATATTGTTAGATAAAGGTCTGACAAAACAACTGCTAGAGATTGGACTAAAGTATCTCATATGATTGACATCTTGCATATTTAATTGGCTGGCACTGGATGTGACCCAAAGCAAGAGAAGATTAGTGACACTCGAGTAAGCAAATGGTCAAGCTTACGGTGTGACATACGCAATACCCGCAGGCTTATGTTTGTATCCACCGTAGGTCTGTAAGATCAAGCCACAATCCACGAGATCAATAGTCCCAAACTACTACGGCTTCATCCATGTGAACAGGTATTACCAGTGTATAAAGCCATCGAATGGGCTTACGCATGACGTATCTTGCCCTTCATCCGGATTCCCTATATAATGCACACCTGGGACTCATGCTTCACTTCCTACTTCTTTTATCTTGTTCGAGATTCGAGATTCCCACCGTTATACCACTAGCCATGGAGTCGCTACTGCCATTCATTAGCTCTTTCTTACCCACATGGTATCTGGGGTGGCTTTTGCTGCTCACAGGGATTGTGGGATTGGATTGCCTCTCCGTCATTTGGACTTTCTTTCACTAACGTTAATCTCAGTGGGTATGCTTCCATATCGGCCTTGCCTTATATAACGTCTTCCTCCATCCACTGCGCAAATACCCAGGACCAATCCTCTGTGCCGCTAGTCAGCTTCCACATTCATACCATTTGACCGCCGGAGATAGCTGCAAGTGAATTGCCAGGCTTCATGAAAGATACGGCGATGTCGTGCGCATCGGACCCCGAGAGCTCTCATACATCACCACCTCCGCCAACCGCGCTATATTCAACAACCGTCCTATGGAAGCAACAGTCTACGAGAAGAACCCGGTCGTCTGGCTGCAGGGCTCTGGAGTCAGCCTCAATATATTCTTTGCTCGGCACAAAGAACACATGCGATACAAGAAGCTGATCGCGCCGGCGTTCTCGGAGGCAGCAATCCGGGAACAGGAGCCGGCTATTCAACGCTTTATCGCGGAGTTTATGGACGGGCTACGCGTGAGGTCCGGTGATGAGATGTATCCTGATACCAACGGGGTGGTGGACTTGTATGCGTGGTTTAACTTCAGCATCTACGACGTTCTCACCAAGCTCGCGTTCGGTGCGTCTGTGGGCTGTCTTGATCGCGGCGATTACCATCCCTGGGTCCGGGCCGTGTTTGGCGCCATCAAACACTCGCACTTCGAGCAGGCTGCTCACAGACTCAAGCCGTATCATCGCCTTCTGGAGAGGTTCATTCCGTCCGACGTCAATGAGTCGTATTCCACCCACCTTCACTTTTCCCATCGACAGCTGGAGGAGCTACAGAGGATTGTTGAAGATCCCAGTGCCAAGATTGGCAGAGCGGAATTCACTTCATTCATGCTCAAGGGCATGAGTAAGGAGGAGCTTGAGGACAACGTCAATATAATCGTTGCAGCAGGCGCCGATACCACTGTGACCGCTTTGGCTGCTGTCACCTACTATATCAGCCATCATCCGGACAGCTACAAGAAACTGACCGCGGAGATCCGCAACACATTCACACGGGAAAGTGACATTACTGCAGTCGCGGTCGGTCAACTATCATACCTGAAGGCTGTGATAAAGGAATCTCTGCGCTGTCACCCCTCGGTCCCCGTTGGGCTCCATCGTGTCGTTCCCAAACAGGGCGGCATCATTGATGAAAAATGGGTGCCTGGTGGTGTAAGCAACATTCCCTATCCCCACCCACGTTTGTTGATTCTTGGCCTGAAAGCTAACCCACTCGCAGACATGGGTATCAGTCTCTCCGTACGCGGCATACCGCTCGTCCCGACACTGGCGCGACCCCGAACGGTTCATCCCAGAGCGCTGGCTTGGGGAAGATGAGGCCTTCGCAGATGATGATAGGGATCTCTGTACTCCGTTCTCAATCGGGCCGCGTAGCTGCATCGGAATCAAGTAAGTGACGGCATTCGACCTTCTCTCTCCGAAGAACCTGATCATTGCCCGGTTGCTGTGGAACTTTGATCTGCACGCTCAGCCGGACAACGTCGATCCCAGTGAACAACAAGGGTTCGGCGTTTGGGCGGGTAGGCCTTTGCGTATTTGGCTTACGCCTGTTGACCACGTACAGTGAGCTGGGTGATTTGCTGGCTGGAGTTTACGCACTGATTGTATGGCGTATTGATATATTTACAGACTAGGGGTTAGCATAGGAGTGTTGCGGCTAGAAAGTACTTCGCAGTTATGATCTACGGATATTAAAGGCATAGAATAGGCATGAGTCAGATTCTGTCTCCAGGGTTGGAGCCATTGCTTTCTGATAGAGAGGAGGAACTGATGTGTTTATGTCTTGTCCTCTCGCTAAGGTATCTATTGTTAAGGGTCTACTGTCGAGGGTCTACTGTTTTGTAACGGAGGACCTGCTATACAGGGTAGATAGCCTGTCAAACAGGCAAGGATACATAGGCGAACAGAAAGGAAATTGTCTAATGACTGAATAGCAGAACGAAGACAAAATAGACTGGTTTTTGCCCCTTATTCGTCCCTGGTTCTCGTTAAAGAGCTTCAAATCCTCCCCTTTCCGGTATGTCTATCCCATTTTAAAATAGACTCATTGGTCAGGTGACATATTACCCAGCTGGCTCCGAACGGAAACGGGGGCCAGGATCTCTGTATAATGAACTGGGACCAGAAACTATGCAAAGGCCACCGGGTTATAGGGGTCCCAGGGCTCTGCAGGATTACAAATGCCTCTATTGTCTGTCCAGAAAAGTACCAACTAGATTCTAACAACATAACCCCCGGATTCATATATCTAGGCAGTAACAAATACGGTTTGAGAGATATAATAGCTGATTCTGGATTCTAGATTGGTTACTCCCTTTGTCTGAATTGAATATCATTCAAACTGCATGGAATGCTTAGACTTCGGCAGAACCAATTATGGGTTCAAGCTTTGGAGTCTGGCCACAAAGTCCAACCCACGTCGGCTTCGGGTCCAATTCTCTAGCCCATCAACCTCTAATGGGTTGAGGTCGGGTTGGGCTAGGATTTGGATGAGCTCTACCGAAGTGTAGGAATGCCCTTGATCATGATATTATAGATTTTCCAAGTCCGTCCTAGTCACACTGAATTCGAGCTGTATATAAAATATATAGGTAGTATACTAAATAACGAGCTGTAACGGCAGGTTCTATAGGTCACTCCAGGGCATTCTCGAGCGACGATCCAGAATTATTATGAATTTTTGAGCTTGTGGAATGCAGTACTCCGGACGTATCTCTTGCACGAGCTTAGGGATCTATAGAGCCTATTTTGAGCCCGAAAGCGTTTAATTTACTTGAGATATTGAGGTTTAAACGCGGTGCCTCGGAGGCCAAAATCCAGGTGTTGCAATACTTTTGACCTATCACTTTAGCTAGGGATCACTAAGACAGGACGAAATACCCGTGGCGTGGATATGCTTCAGTCCATGTCTTGAGAAGGGCCATTCCTAGCCCTAGGCGCTTGCGCACGCCTCCAACAGTCTCCAAAAGGATAAGGGTAACGTAGTGAATCTGAAAGCTGCCGGGCAGAAGGCTTCCCTGTACGGGGTCTAGTCCTCGCAAGTCATACCAAATGGCATCCTTTTCGGAGGTCAATCCGCTTTCACAAAGAGGATTTCTTGAGAAATCGGCGGATGATACGACGAATATAGAAATGGCAAGTAAATCGTAATAGCGGCTCGGATTCTGAAACCGCAAATGAGAGACGTGGCTCTGATCAAAACTCTTTGGGAGTAGACATCCCACAAGTCTGCCATGTGTATCCTGGAGCTTCATGTATCCTCCCATGAGAGGTGTGATCTGAACTTGGACCGATTGTGTATACGCCAGAACTCTCCCTGGCCGGGATACTTCTTGTATTTCGGCCGATGAGAGAGAACCACCCTGGAAGTTGGACAAGGCACCATGCTGTATCTCAGTTTTACCATGAGCATCGTGAAGAAGAGATGTAAGCGAATCCCATATCAGCTGCATGATATCGTAATGCCCCTTCCAAGTGAAAGTTGACTTTAACACGTCTGGTAGCTGCCCTGTAAAGCAGCCTGCCGTCCAGGCCCGCACGACCCCAAGGGCCAACCCTTTTGAATATGGTCTATTCCAATTGTCGGGCATGACCGGCGCTGGGAAAAGTGGTAAAGTGTGGAATTCTGCTCGACCGAGCCGATCAGTCGACACATAGGCCCACAAAGCAATGGGTGCCTCAACCTTGGTCTCGCGGGACAATAGATACTGAAATTCAATTTGACCCACAACCGATGACCATGACCATGACGGGAATATATCGCCAGTTGGGGCCTCCCTAGGCAGATAGTGGCCATCAGTTGTTGTCCACATCAGAGCCCTACAGAAATACTTCCATGGTAGCCCAAAAAATGATGATGATCAAAACCTGAATTCAGGACTCCAGTAACTGCGCGGAGAATATCTGATTGAACAGAGAAGTTGCGCTTTGTATATCCTTCAACAAGTGTTTTGTATCGATGGAATGTCCAATACATCCCGTTGGGGACATCAAACAGGCGCGCTCCAACCCCATTTCTTTTACGCAATGTTTTAACCTCATCGGCTACAGAGCTGGCACATTCGTAAAACACCCCATATTCAGAGAAGAACAACAGCCTCTGGGACAGAATACCCTCTTGGAAGGTCCAGCCTCGATCATTCCAGGGTGAATTCTGGACCGCCCTGGCGAATGAAATGGGTGTTGGAGCCACATATATCCCTTGAGTTGCAAAGACACTGGGTGTAGCTCGATTTGATCCTGAGATACCGGAAAGGCCATGGTGGACATGGTTTCCTGTCAACATAACAATAGTGATAGCGGCATTGCTATATATGATGTCCATAGAGTTAATTTGGATCTGCTTCTCGGTGGTCGCGTCTTGTAGGATACAAAGCCGGTCGACCCAGAGATACGGCATGCCAATTTTCAAACAGACTGTCATGGCATCCCGAATTGTGGCTGGAAGTGGTGGTTGGCTGGGGAACCCTTTTTCTTCCAGATCTTTTATATTGGATATTGTGGCTTCCATGTCTGCATTGGATTTAGGACCCCAGACATAGCTCAATGCAGCATATTTGCACCCTGCCGGTGCAAGGACTACAGCTTTCCGTTCAACGTCAATAACTCGAAATCCTGGAATCTGATGGTTTGCAGAGCGAATAGCTCTGCAGTAACGATAATGGTTGTTTTGGCAGCTCGCGAGCAATGTATTAATCTGCTCCCAGTCCACTTCCGCGTTGGGGCGTTGAACCAAGTCAGGATTGCTTGCTGTAGTCAAATTCATCGAGCAGGGCTCAACGACCCATACGTCTGGCTCATGTAGGGGGTAGAACCTATCGGCATTATATTGGGTAAGGGGCACACGCTCGTCATCTGCAATAGTCGTCAGCTGCAAGAAGAAGGAATACATTCTGTGTGCAACTACCAGAATGCTGACTGTCTTCAAACACTAATTCAGCACCGAAAAGAGGATCACTGTTACTTTTCTTTGTTATCTCCAAGATCACCTCATAGTCTGACTTCACAGATCGTCCCACACTGTTGCAGAATTGTTGGCAGAGTGCGCATTCCTTTGCGCGCTTCTGCAGATCTCGCACACTTCCGAGGCGGATTGCAAAATCCGATTCTGAATACCGGCGGCACTTTGCATGGAGCTCTGTATAGCTATCAAAACAACGGATGAAATGACCGAGCCTCATGTGTCGACACACCTGGCAAAGCGGTTCCTCGGGGGAAATCACGCACATGGAGCAGTCTGCATGGAAAAAGAATTTTCGGATCTCATCTAACGTTTCATCATGCAACACTCTAGTGGACGGCGCCTGGATTTGTATGAAGCATGAGCAAAAACGGCATTGATCGGCCTTTAAAGACGCCTCTGGTCGACTGCGAAAGCAAATGCGGTGCAGCATCGTGAGATGACCAACGAAGGTTTATGGAAAACACAGTCAAAGCACAGGGGGGTGAGACGATACACATTTATATACATGGGCTGTATACTAATCCACACTAAGCCATGCTAGGCGCATGAACCCCGCAGTGAAGATTGGTTGGACACACATGCAGGGCGTGGGTTTGATCGTACCAGTTGGCATACAGAATTATCCCATGATTTTCTATGGGAAAAGGATTCTAAGAATTCACATTGTTTCTAATATGTCGTATACGCATATACGGACTTGTTCCCCATATATAAAGGGGCGTGGTTGAATAGCCTTCCTACATGTTTTATTTATCAACCGTTATATTGAGGGGGGGGATAACGTGATAGAAAACCAGGTCAAGTCCCCCTATTTAGCCTCACAAAAATTCTACTGCGTTATCTAGTTCATCCACTTACTCACTAGCTCACTGATCTACTCACCCACCCTGCTCACCAGCGCTTTGGACAATATCACTTCAATCACCCACTCACCCTGTGACTCAGCGGGGCGCAGCCATAAAGCAGCAACTTCCAAACGGCTCCCTTTCCAGCCAGCCACATCCACTATGTGGCTTAGGTACGGCTGAGCAGATGGGAAACCCTGTGCTCCACATCCTATAGTCGTATGTATTAGCTTACCCTAAGTATTGGATCATATAGTGCATCATTGAAGAATTATACAACCAAGTATATTAATCATGTGGAATTCAATATAATCATCATCATCAACAGATACAAAACAGGTCTCGTAACATCGCCATTCTACTCACATCCAGAAGAGAACTTCACCCAAAACGAGGCATCATATTCGTCCATAAGCTCCGTATATTCCGGTCCTGCAGCCGCCCAGCCTTTGATTCCACCTTCCAGGACCAGACTCTTCAGGGTCGTGTCTCCTTGATCCTGAAGATAATCCGCGAACCAGCCGCCGGCCCGCGTTCCACGGCCTGCGGATGACCCTGTAGATACATCAGTAACGCGTTTCTACTTACTATTATAATTGTCTAGTGAGATAACATACCACAATACCAAATGACACTCTCCACCTTACTCGCCGATAGAAGCGTGTATAGGGTAGGAATGGTGGGATAGAGACTCTGGGCTGGGAGGTTTAAGGAACCCCGGATAGTGCCTCCCTAGGTGTTTCTGTCAATTGATGCCCGGCATATTAGGTGGCTTAGCTTTCCAGCTTACCTCGAAATCTGCACGTCGCAGATCTACTAGCACAAAGTCCTTTCCCGGCTGTTTACCCTCCTTGAGCCATTGTAGTAGCTCCTGGCGGGGTAGCTTGGCTGCGGTGGTTCTGGGGGCGGGGTAGGCTGCGTGCCACGGAGCTTCAGGGGTAGACATATTGGGGAGATGTATTTATTGCTTACGAAGGAGGATGGTGGAATGTTGACATTATCGTAGGACGTCTTGATAGTTGACAACTTGATCCCCACTCCAAATAGGGCTAGGGCGGGGTATGTCACCCTTCTATTCTTATTGGCTGTTTGAAGCTGAACGAATCCACTTGGCATTGACCAATCAGCATTGACCAGTGACATGCCGTGAGTATCAAAATCTAGTACAAGGGATATAGGGTTCACGGAAGATGACTCCATCTACACCACATGTATAACCTCACTCGAGACGGAGAGTGTGTTTCTCTGTGATTATACTACCGAATTGTGCTTCTAGCCAACAAATAATACCACCAGACTCCTCCAGCAGGTTCACCCCTACTCTCATGCCATCTCATAAGGAACAGTGAAACAATCATGGCATGTGCGAAAGGCCAAACAAATCCGAAATACTCCTCGGAACCCACTATAGAGACACCAGGACCAACAACAGATGTGGAGAAACAAGCGGATCCAGAGTCCTCAGAGAGGCCTCAGGAAAAGCAGTCGGCGTTCAAGAATCTCGGACTTCTGGACCGATTCCTCGCAGTATGGATCTTTCTAGCCATGGCAATTGGAATTATCTTGGGCAACTTCGTCCCCAACACCGGGCCTGCGTTGCAACAAGGGAAGTTTGTGGGAGTATCAATTCCTATAGGTGAGCGTTCCTGGTGATCTTCCTTGACCCCCGATTGCTAATCCCATTTCGACAGCCGTTGGCCTGCTCGTCATGATGTATCCCATTCTATGTAAGGTCAGATATGAAAGCTTGCATCATGTCCTCGGAGCTCGGGGGATCTGGGTCCAGATTGCCTTCAGTATAATTGTGAATTGGATCATTGCTCCGTTTTTTATGGTATGTCTTTTTATGCTTGTCTACTCGTCCAGCTTCTAACAAGACTTTTAGTTAGCATTGGCATGGGCCTTTTTACCCGACGAGCCAGAGCTACGACAAGGACTGATTCTTGTTGGACTGGCACGGTGTATCGCTATGGTAAGTTAAATCTCCCCCCTAAACCTCATAGCCTAGGGGTCTGCACCCCCAACGTTGAAGCTCACAATAACTAGGTCTTAATCTGGACAGGCCTCGCCGGAGGCGACAACGAATACTGCGCAATCCTAGTCGCCATCAACTCGCTCCTCCAGATGGTCCTGTTCGCGCCAATGGGGGTATTCTTCATCGAAGTAATCAGCGGCGACAGCATCAGATTCGAATATAGCACCGCCGCCAAAAGTGTCGCAGTCTTCCTTGGAATCCCCCTTGGCGCCGCAATCCTCACACGCTTCGTCCTGCGCTGGACAACAAGTGCACGGTGGTACGATCAGGTATTCCTGAAATGGATCAGCCCGTTGTCCCTTATCGGACTCCTATTCACGATTCTGGTGCTCTTTGCCTCGCAGGGTCGCCAGGTGGTGCATCAGATTGTCTCTGTGATCCGGGTCGCGGCACCGCTCATCGTTTACTTTTCTGTTATCTTTTTTGCAACGCTTTTCATCGCGTATAAAATGGGTTTTGGGTACAGGTTGGCAGCCACGCAAAGCTTCACGGCGGCTAGCAATAACTTTGAGCTGGCTATTGCTGTTGCGGTGGCGACCTTTGGGGAGAATAGTAATCAGGCTCTTGCTGCTACTGTCGGGCCGCTTATTGAGGTTCCGGTGCTGTTGGGGCTGGTTTATGCTGTGAAGCTGGTGGCGAAGCGGTTGGGCTGGAAGGATTGATTAATATGTAATATAGATGGGGACCTGTGATTAGACTAAAATCCTTAATTTTCGTGATAGTGTTCAAGGCCAGTCTGAGCTATCAGTGTGGCCATGATCTCATGCTACACAGTATTGGTGGTCAAGCATTTGGGGGCATGTAGTCAAACGTTTCCACTTCATCTGTGATCGGGAACCCGTGAAGGCCTTCGAAAATATCATCATTCCACGCTGTATCCTGGAAGAGGATTTGCAGCGCCGGATCGATGGCAAATAATGTCGGATTTGGGTCCTCCGTTGCCAGAACAGGCTGTAGCTGGGAGTGGTCAGCGTGAACATTTGCATTCGGCCTCGTACCCGAAGGAGTCATGGAAGACTGTTGCGATCGCTCCGATTGGTCTCTGATTCTTTCCAGAACAGCCAGACATCGCGTTGCAGCTTCGTTATTCTGGCTCAGCTGGGCCAGGCAGTCGCGCGCCTTTGATATAGAGAGCGCCCACAGCTCCTGATTCACGGAATCTGGGCTCATATCCAGGGGCTGGTCCGGTCTCAAGTAATGGATGCTAAGGACAATGGTGGCCTGGAATAGAAAGTATGTGGCGTACCAGCTCAGACCAACATGGATGTTGTCGCGGTAATCCAAGCAGAACGTTGTAATGTCTTGGATGGTCTCAATCGCAACGTAATGACACATGTTCCGTGCTTCTTCGACATCTGATAATAAGCTGCAAAGACGCTGGCTCCCCCACCATAGCATCATTCTCAGATTTTGTTCCTTCCACCCGACTACTGCACGCGGGCCTCGAAACCAATCTGGCACGTCTTGTGCTGTGAAATACACGGGCAAGGAAAGCCTCCAGGCCTTCAATCGATGATCGAGTGACCGAGAGATCCTCAAGTCGAGGATGTTCTCTTTCGGGGCGGAAATGACATTGCTATAGATGTTGTTTCCAATGGAGGCTAGTCGCGCCTGTGCGATTATGGCAGAATATGTTGTAGGTCCGTCTGATGGTGTCGGGAGTATCGAGCTTAACGTGCATGCCTGCAAGTCCAATAAGTCCTCTTTCCTTAGCCACGGATAACTTTCTATCTTACCGAATCGTCTATGTTACGGGGCAAACAGGTCTCAATAAAACCATCTGAGGCCATGACGGGTCTCCCAGTAGTAATGCCGAACCCACTATCGAAGCAATACACGATCCACCAGACGACCCTTCTTCGCTCATGGAACAGTGAATCAGTCTTCGTTGCGGCGGGCGGCTCACGATGAAGTCCCAATCCAAGAGCCATGCGGTACGCTATTCCGATGAAGTTGTATCCAGTATTTGGTCGATCTCGCTTCTGGAGATAGTTTCCCTTATCCTTGTCAGTATGCTCAACGTGGTGGTTAATATTGATGGTGACTGACAACTAGGAGAAACGCTTGAACCGTGAGGAGAGTTCCAGACTCCAACATATGCATTGACATGCGCGATCGTGCGGCGGAATAATATTGACATTCTCGAGAGCCGGACGTGCCACCGAGAATCCAATTCCCGATTGCCAGGACAATGTAGAATATTGAATGCCAACTTGACCGATCTTGAAGTTGATGGCGCTCTTGATATTGTTGTCGAAATGTACTCTCATGCAAAATCGGGTAGGATGTATTATAATACGTGAAGTATGCGTTTACTAGACCATCAAGAATGGCGGAGGTACCCAGATGTGCTGAACGCAGAAGGTCCGGACCCCTAATAGAGTCATCAAGTGAGGGTTGTGTCCGCTGATTGGTCTCTAAATTAGAACTCTCGGGGATCAAGCCTGGGACGTTTCTCAAGATACTAGACCCTGCGCTGTTACCTGAAAATACTATTAGCTCCAAGTAGGTAGACCTATATTCCTTGCAACCTACCGAGATAGCCAGCTTCCGCGCTCCCTGTGGGCAAAGATGCCATGCCATCCAGACCCACTCTTCGAAGCTCAGTAGGAGACCCTAGCGAAGCTTCGCTCCATTCAAACTCATCTACCGAAGCGGGGCTCACTCCGCCAAAAGCTGAGGCCTGCAGACCACCTGGCGGAATAGTCATCGTCTTCAGTGCGTCCTCAATATCAACATCCGGGTTCAGCCGATGCAAAAGCGCCGTTAAACTGGCGCAGCGACGTTCTATTTGATCCATGTTTCTAGATACTTGTCAGAGATACAACCCTATCAGGGCATAATACAACACTCACTTGCGCGTCAGTGGCGTTCGCAGCGATGGACGGCCGAAGATGCATGGTTTGTTGGCTCGGGAACAGTACGAGCATGGCGGCGTCCCGGAGCACTGTGGGGCGTGTGAGCAGGTAAAATCTAAGTAGCGAATTGACTGGTGTAGTTACCTTGCTTTTACGTTTCTATAGTGTCTCGCGCAACACGTTAATGAGATGTCCTCCTCTACTCCGGTGATGCTTTTTCTCACCCGACATTCTGTACACTATCACATATTAGTTGTATGATAAGACAGACACTGCATCGCAACTTACTGCTCGCAACTCGTGCGGACCTGGTGGAGAAGTAGAGGATTTTGGCATTGTGGATGCAAGGAAATATCACACTCAACGTTGATAAGATTTAATCCTCACAAGATTCTAAATCGAACTGGTCATTGATATGGCTGGTATGGATGTCGATTAGCATGCTGGTGGTAACGTTGGGTATGGAGGATGCAAACATCCCGAGACGCCCGAGAAAAAGGCTTGCGTTTCCAGGTGACTAAGTCGAACCCTAATAGCCTAGGTGCAGAACTATAATCATCCATCGTTTGGTTCTAACTGTCTGTCTTTCGATCTGCTGTTGCATTTATAAATAGCTGCTATCGTTGGTTACTATGTGAACTGCAATACTTGAATCTTATAGTGCGTGCTAGATATTGAGCTATTCTCATATGTTAACCTCAGGCTCCTAAATATATAACGTTTGTGAACATACCATATTACATTACGAAGATATAACAAGCACTATTACTTAGTATCCCAGGTCTTGCACCTTCGTTTGTTTTCCAAAAGAGAGTTTATATTGAAAGATTTCACTAGAAAATATATATATAAAAAAAACCGCCAGTAACTAGGGGTTTAGAATGGAGGAGCGGTGTATAGATGCGAGATCTTGATTAGATTTGTCATGCCAAAATAGATGAGCTCACGAGGTCCAAACGAGGAAAGAACACGAGAAACAGGACTACTAGGACATTGTCACCCTTTAAAACGAGAGTACTATTGTTATAATTTACTATCATCTGATCGTACTGATCACTATATCCAATAATCTGACTACCAGCTGCCACGACAATCCCATAATCTGGGATACCCCACGGGGATATCCCTACGGAGAACAGGTCTCCGATGCTGACAGATCAGTTCATTATAAATTCTTGGAACTAGGGCAAGAGCGTCGTGGAGTTTTCTCTTCTGCCATTAGAGGGACTCGTCTTCGGGCGACAGACAGCCGACGGAAGTGTAACGGGTGGGTCAAGCTCTGGCGAGAACGTCGGTTTGTTCAATCTTGAATAACCGAGGGCTAGTCGGACAGGCACACACTCCGGAAAGGCTTACATGGGGATATGATTTGTTACTGTTCGGCATGCAGTCGCACGAGGATGTGCTGGGACGATGTGGAAGCAGCCGTCAGTAGGAGCATGGGAAGGCGATCAGCGATACAGAACTCGTGTGCTTTCGTTACTTGTGCTTGGCTTAATCAGAACCATGCTATGTGAAAAATAGTGTTACTAAATGTGGTCTATAAATATTTATTCATTGCTAGGATCTGCTCAAGGAAGCGTGTATCCTCCGTCAATAATGACGTCGCTTCCAGTAGTATAAGTAGAAGCATCACTAGCGAGGTAAAGGTATAAACCCTTGATTTCCTTAGTATGTCCCTGGCGACCGAGAGAGGACATACGATAGGCCTCGTTAATTGCAAGTGGGCTTGCACCCATCTTAGTGTCGAAAAAGCCGGGCGAGACGATATTAACGCGAGCGAACTCCCGCCATTCACGGGCAAGGGATTTTCCAAAATGTGTAATGAAAGCCTTGCTTGCATTATAAACTGGCTGGTCTGTGGGTACATTGACAATGTGCGCGCTCATGCTGGATGTTATGATCAGGTTTCCGCTGCCTTGACGCTGGAATACTTCGCCGGCGTACTTGGCGCAGAAGACAACGCCGTCGACTGGGAGATGGGCTTAGTATAGTGGAAGTCGATTTTTAAGGGTAGTGAAGCCTTACCGTTAACTGACATCTGCTTCTGATATTCGTCTAACTTTTGTTCCAATATGGGCTTTGAGATGGCCATTCCTGTTCAATGTCAACGTGCCATCCCTGACGTTGTGTTATAGATTAGATGCCTTACCAGCGTTAGCAACAAACACATCGATCTTTCCGAAGTCCCGAACCACATCTGCAATAGCCTTCTGCACCTGTTCGGCGTCCGAGACTATAAGACTGTAGTCAGCATGATGAGGTGCCGGTCACCGAACGTATATACAACTTACTATCAACCTTGTAGGCAATGGCCTTAATTCCATGGGTTTGTGCAAGAGATTCAGCCTTCTTAATAGCGGCATCATTTCTTCCCAGATTATATTAACTCACTGCTAATGTGCATTCTTGATAAGACCTTGACTTACGAATTATACCAGAGGGCAACATCCGCGTGAGCCTCCGCCATGGCCTCTGACACCGCATAGCCGATACCATCCGCTGCGCCCGTCACCACAGCTACTCTTCCCAACATCTTGAATTGCTCCAAGACATTGGTCGGTGTATTTGGGAAAGGACGGGGGAATCCATCGCGGATCGTTGTGCAGTCGGCTACGGTCATAGACATTTCGACGGTTGTGGATGGAAATCAATGACTTTCTGGGGTGTTGAGCGCTTAGACACAGTGACAAACAAGCAACCTACTTATAGCTGGCATGGAACGACATTATTTGGATGCAACTCATTCAGCTGAGGGGCAAATCCAATCCTTGGGGCTCACATACGGGTACCTATGTGCCGATCCGATAGATGCGTGAGAGTCTCTACGGGCCACTGTGCCCCGACTGTCGTACCAGGTGATCATCATAGACATATACTGATGGAAATAAGATGGGATTGTGAGTTCTGTTTTGTCTTTCGGCACTGCCATACTCTGTCTCTCATAGTCTCAAAGTGGACCCAGGGCCAGGGCGTCCATACCGACCTTCACTGAGAACGAAACCACACGGTAAAACTCAAGACGCA
Source organism: Aspergillus nomiae NRRL 13137 (assembly GCF_001204775.2). NCBI lineage: Eukaryota > Fungi > Ascomycota > Eurotiomycetes > Eurotiales > Aspergillaceae > Aspergillus > Aspergillus nomiae. The sequence goes on along the minus strand of NW_015378217.1, from coordinate 4,265 downwards.
GATGAGTATCAAGGAAGTCCTCTATGTTACTTTCCACAGGAAACAAACAATATACCTACCCTGGTAACCTTTCACAACGACGTGCGGGCCCTGGCTTTCCAGAGTTCTAAGAACCTCCACATGCAGGCCAGCATTTGTCGTTGGTATTTGCGAATTGTTTATTTCCTACAAAGCGGCGGGGAATCGCCGGGGTCCGGGGGATAATGTGTCATTATTCCTTGACTCGGTTGAATGGATAGAGGAACAACGGTCGGGTCTGGTATGATCAAGGTGGATATCAGAATTTTGGTTAGAGCCAATGTCGTTTGTAGGGCGAGCTGTCGGCACACAGTGAGCCGATGCAAGTCGCAAAGGCTAGCCTTGCCCCAGGCTTATAGACACCGCGAAAATCTAGTATTTTGCCTAGCATTTACCTTTTTTGGTCCTACTGACACTCCACGTAACAAAAATATACGACTTAGCTGCAGTTATGCTCTAACCTGGGGTCTGGCTTCCAGGAGATAGGTTTAGAGTCTTAAAACGGTATACGGGGCGGTCTCAACAGTCCTACATCTAGGTAGACAAGAAGTCATCAACACACTCCACATGAATATAATGATAACTATTAGCTCCTAGGACATAGCATAGCGTACATTCCCCTGCTAATATGAGAGCATATCAACCACCGTCTGAGATCATACTTCCTCAACATTTTCGACATGGCTATCGGTGTCCTTCTCCTGCTTCCCATCAAGTCCAGCCCCAACACCAAGCTGTCTGTAAATGTTTGCCAGTCGCATCGCGTCTTGTTCTCCCTGACTACCGCCGAAAATCTTATCCATTTCTTCGATGGGCACACCATTTGTCTCCGGAAGGAAGAAGTACACCCAGACGGCGAGAAAGACACAGAAGGCTGTACCAAATTAGTGGTCCACTGAGGAAGAAGACACGGGAGAGATCAACGTACCTAAGAAGAAGTAAAACGTGCCGAATTCAATCGACTCCAGCATTCGAGGGGTGATAAGTGCCACAATAAACTGATCCCGCAGGTTAGTTTTACTAGAAAGCAGTATAACGGGAAAAGTCGTACATTGCTCAACCAATTTGTCCCGATGGAAATACCAACGGCTTGGGACCGCACCCCTGGGGGGAAGATCTCAGAGGGAATAACCCAGTTCACGCAGCCAATGCTATACGCGAAGTTACATACGTACAGCCACACAAACACCGCCGTGGCCCAGCCAGCACTCCGGTTGCTGGCCCAGGAACTTTTGTACACGGCATAGAGGGTAGCTACTATGAGCTGGGAGATGCCCATTCCGGCGGCACCTGCAAGGAGAACCTTTCTGCGGCCCCAGCGATCCATGTACATGATGGCCGGGATAGTGCAGAGGAAGTTCAGAATCCCGATAACACCAGTCGCGAGGAGATCTACCGAGCTGCCGGACAGGCCAATCTTCCTGAAGATCTGGGGTGCGTAATAAATGATAGCGTTGATGCCTTGGTGAAGTTAGTCTAGCGAAATTATATAGTGATGAAATGATTTACCCGTGAATTGCTGGATCAATTGGAGGAGACAGGCGAGCAAGAGGCGGCGGTTCAAATGCCGAAAGGTAAACAGGGATTTATATCTTTCGTAGCTCAGACGGATAGGCGACGTGACTCCTGGAAACATGGCAGCAGTTGTCTTGTCATCGAACATCGCTGATGCCTTGATCTCGAGCATTTCCTGAATGATGCGGTTGTCGCTCCTAGGCACACGACGCACGCGGGAGAGTGTCGATATAGCTTCGTCTTCTCTGTCTGAAGTTCTGTTAGCTACTTGTTCTGCTCCACTTAGTACTTCAACAAGCTTACTCTTCATCACCAGCCAGCGGGGAGTGTATGGCAAGAAGAATGTTCCAAAGCCCAGTATCAACGAAAATAGACATTGCAAAGCGAGAGGAAAGCGCCATGCAGCGGGCGATTGCCCGTCCCCTGTTCCACCGATATGTTGGGTTCCGAAATTCAGCCAGAAGGCTATCATGATCCCCCCTGTAATTGCGAATTGCTGTAGAGCAACAAGCCCACCTCGCAGATTGGGTGGTGCTAGCTCACTGATATAAAGAGGAACCACCATTGAAAGCTGACCAATTGCTAACCCTGCGATGAACCGACTGATAAAGATCATCGGCACATTGACTGATGCAGCTTGGATAATGGATCCGATAAGGAAGATAATATTGGCAAGGAGGATGGACCAACGTCGAGAGAGACGATCGGCGATGGGCCCATTGACCAGGGCACCGAACATGGCACCCAATGTGAGAACAGAAACCAGCCAACCTTGGAGCGTAGAGTTGTTGGCCAATGTGGGAAATTCCTTTGCCTATGGAAGGTTAGTGGTGCAGATCCTTGAATACAGTTTTCGCAGAGAAACACAGACGAAGTTATTCATCACTAAAATCCCACTGATGACTCCTTGATCATAACTATGAGTACAATGGTTAGGTCATGTCCAGGTAGCTAGGACTTGACTGAAGACACACCCAAAGAGGACACCACCGAGGCTCGCAAACAAGGACAGAAATAGTAGGAATGGTTGTTCCATAAGCCCTTTGTATCCTGCAATACGGTCAGCAATGAGCCAAGTTGGGAGACTTCAACTTGAACATCGACCTACCGTACTGTCCATATGAAATGTCCAGGCCCGAGCCAGCACCGGTCGTACTGTCGCCGGCAGCAACCATTGTGATAAGCAAGGTATCTAGAGGAGTAGGAACGAAATTTCACTGTGATATTGAGCAGAACGTCGATCTTCTTTAAGAGCAAGCGTCTCTTGTGATTGTAGAACAGCGGGCCGAAGGTAGATATACCATGCCAAAAACATACCAGTGAGCTGCTCCATAACTAGTAGACGTTCTTCAAAACACAAGCCAGGAAGCCATGTGGAGAATCCGGGGTATGGGTCTGCAGGTGGCGCATGGCACAGTCCCAACAATGTATATCGGCGTTTCCTAGACCGAGGGCTGTCGGCGCGCAGTGCCCCGACAGCTAAAGCCAGACACTTGGACAATATACAGAGCAGAGAACAAGGACTCACGGCTGCTGTCGCGGCCTTCTCAGCTAAATCATATATCTAGACTGAGTAACTTAATTAGAGTATATACTTGGCGTCTACGACTCCAGGTGTATCGGGAAAGCAGAGAAAATAAGGTCTTACTGCAATCCTGCTTCCCTAAGACGAGCATGTTATAAGTTGTTCTATATTCATATCAATAATATGCCTGACTAGATGGAATGTTCGCCTATAACCACCCATTTACACGCGGACTATACCGGATACCCTACTTCATTCACTGGAGAGATACAGTCTTTCGCTGAGAGGTGCTCCTGTTCAATACATCTTTCAATTCGCAACGAGTGCTTTAAGGGCTTCGTCAGAAGTACAGCAAGACTGGTCCGTGCTGTGGGGGACTATACTCCCGTGTGGGCATAAACAGGCCTCATTTGATCGAACCGAAGCACAGCCACGATGGAATTGTCTTGGCTCCCTCAGCTCCCTCAGCTCCCCTCATGATAAATAGCACAGTGTTCTTTCTTCATTCCCTGCTTCTAATTCATTCCTTCTGTCTGTGATATAGTGTGCGGTAACACGAGTATATCCATCCACAATATCGGTCGAAATTGCTCAGCTCTATAGTGAGGTCGAGACTCTCGTCGAGAAGTTCAACGTTATTTCCAAGATCAAGGAAATCCAGGAGGTAGATGATATCTATTTTTCTAATTAGTAGTCTATCCTTTTTATATATTGAGTAATACCTTGATATTCAGCTGGTGTATGTACGTAGTCTCTATAACTATCTCTATCACTACGGATACTACTATCAGTCTTTTCAAGGACAAGTCAACTATTGGCAAGTCGATTAAAGCCCCGAAGAGTCTCTTCAAAAGCGATAAAATCTTTTTTAAGATTATTTAAAGTAATAAACTTAAGTATACTGTTACTACTAGTAAATTTACTATTAATTTCAAAATTATCTTCGATATTAAAAAAAATAAGAATTCTAAAAGAAAAATTAGTAAAGAAACTAAGTACAAAATAAAGATTGATATATACTCTCTCCAGTACAAGATCAAGATCAAGTTTAAGTAGAAAAAAAACAAGAGCGAGATAAAAACCGAGACCGATATTAAGATTAATAACAAAATAATCGAGCTTGAGTATATTATCTACTATCATATAGGTAAAGCATAGAAGAAGTAATATGAATATATCTTCCAACGATTTTTGTTTTTTTTGTTTT